>NW_027442091.1:0-300000 GCF_048569485.1 Anomaloglossus baeobatrachus | reverse complement strand
TGGTGGAGATGATATTTAATAAAATAAGTAGAAATCCACTAAAAGTTTTGTTTGGTTATCTTGCAATCCCGAGATAATCGTCTCCATGCTCCAAATCCATTTTAAAGCCATTTTTAAGGCATTTCGCGCATACATGAAATGAACACATTTTTCTCCAAAACTATAACAGATGCAAGCTTGTCCTGTTTGGTGGAGATGATATTTAATAAAATAAGTAGAAATCCACTAAAAGTTTTGTTTGGTTATCTTGCAATCCCGAGATAATCGTCTCCATGCTCCAAATCCATTTTAAAGCCATTTTTAAGGCATTTCGCGCATACATGAAATGAACACATTTTTCTCCAAAACTATAACAGATGCAAGCTTGTCCTGTTTGGTGGAGATGATATTTAATAAAATAAGTAGAAATCCACTAAAAGTTTTGTTTGGTTATCTTGCAATCCCGAGATAATCGTCTCCATGCTCCAAATCCATTTTAAAGCCATTTTTAAGGCATTTCGCGCATACATGAAATGAACACATTTTTCTCCAAAACTATAACAGATGCAAGCTTGTCCTGTTTGGTGGAGATGATATTTAATAAAATAAGTAGAAATCCACTAAAAGTTTTGTTTGGTTATCTTGCAATCCCGAGATAATCGTCTCCATGCTCCAAATCCATTTTAAAGCCATTTTTAAGGCATTTCGCGCATACATGAAATGAACACATTTTTCTCCAAAACTATAACAGATGCAAGCTTGTCCTGTTTGGTGGAGATGATATTTAATAAAATAAGTAGAAATCCACTAAAAGTTTTGTTTGGTTATCTTGCAATCCCGAGATAATCGTCTCCATGCTCCAAATCCATTTTAAAGCCATTTTTAAGGCATTTCGCGCATACATGAAATGAACACATTTTTCTCCAAAACTATAACAGATGCAAGCTTGTCCTGTTTGGTGGAGATGATATTTAATAAAATAAGTAGAAATCCACTAAAAGTTTTGTTTGGTTATCTTGCAATCCCGAGATAATCGTCTCCATGCTCCAAATCCATTTTAAAGCCATTTTTAAGGCATTTCGCGCATACATGAAATGAACACATTTTTCTCCAAAACTATAACAGATGCAAGCTTGTCCTGTTTGGTGGAGATGATATTTAATAAAATAAGTAGAAATCCACTAAAAGTTTTGTTTGGTTATCTTGCAATCCCGAGATAATCGTCTCCATGCTCCAAATCCATTTTAAAGCCATTTTTAAGGCATTTCGCGCATACATGAAATGAACACATTTTTCTCCAAAACTATAACAGATGCAAGCTTGTCCTGTTTGGTGGAGATGATATTTAATAAAATAAGTAGAAATCCACTAAAAGTTTTGTTTGGTTATCTTGCAATCCCGAGATAATCGTCTCCATGCTCCAAATCCATTTTAAAGCCATTTTTAAGGCATTTCGCGCATACATGAAATGAACACATTTTTCTCCAAAACTATAACAGATGCAAGCTTGTCCTGTTTGGTGGAGATGATATTTAATAAAATAAGTAGAAATCCACTAAAAGTTTTGTTTGGTTATCTTGCAATCCCGAGATAATCGTCTCCATGCTCCAAATCCATTTTAAAGCCATTTTTAAGGCATTTCGCGCATACATGAAATGAACACATTTTTCTCCAAAACTATAACAGATGCAAGCTTGTCCTGTTTGGTGGAGATGATATTTAATAAAATAAGTAGAAATCCACTAAAAGTTTTGTTTGGTTATCTTGCAATCCCGAGATAATCGTCTCCATGCTCCAAATCCATTTTAAAGCCATTTTTAAGGCATTTCGCGCATACATGAAATGAACACATTTTTCTCCAAAACTATAACAGATGCAAGCTTGTCCTGTTTGGTGGAGATGATATTTAATAAAATAAGTAGAAATCCACTAAAAGTTTTGTTTGGTTATCTTGCAATCCCGAGATAATCGTCTCCATGCTCCAAATCCATTTTAAAGCCATTTTTAAGGCATTTCGCGCATACATGAAATGAACACATTTTTCTCCAAAACTATAACAGATGCAAGCTTGTCCTGTTTGGTGGAGATGATATTTAATAAAATAAGTAGAAATCCACTAAAAGTTTTGTTTGGTTATCTTGCAATCCCGAGATAATCGTCTCCATGCTCCAAATCCATTTTAAAGCCATTTTTAAGGCATTTCGCGCATACATGAAATGAACACATTTTTCTCCAAAACTATAACAGATGCAAGCTTGTCCTGTTTGGTGGAGATGATATTTAATAAAATAAGTAGAAATCCACTAAAAGTTTTGTTTGGTTATCTTGCAATCCCGAGATAATCGTCTCCATGCTCCAAATCCATTTTAAAGCCATTTTTAAGGCATTTCGCGCATACATGAAATGAACACATTTTTCTCCAAAACTATAACAGATGCAAGCTTGTCCTGTTTGGTGGAGATGATATTTAATAAAATAAGTAGAAATCCACTAAAAGTTTTGTTTGGTTATCTTGCAATCCCGAGATAATCGTCTCCATGCTCCAAATCCATTTTAAAGCCATTTTTAAGGCATTTCGCGCATACATGAAATGAACACATTTTTCTCCAAAACTATAACAGATGCAAGCTTGTCCTGTTTGGTGGAGATGATATTTAATAAAATAAGTAGAAATCCACTAAAAGTTTTGTTTGGTTATCTTGCAATCCCGAGATAATCGTCTCCATGCTCCAAATCCATTTTAAAGCCATTTTTAAGGCATTTCGCGCATACATGAAATGAACACATTTTTCTCCAAAACTATAACAGATGCAAGCTTGTCCTGTTTGGTGGAGATGATATTTAATAAAATAAGTAGAAATCCACTAAAAGTTTTGTTTGGTTATCTTGCAATCCCGAGATAATCGTCTCCATGCTCCAAATCCATTTTAAAGCCATTTTTAAGGCATTTCGCGCATACATGAAATGAACACATTTTTCTCCAAAACTATAACAGATGCAAGCTTGTCCTGTTTGGTGGAGATGATATTTAATAAAATAAGTAGAAATCCACTAAAAGTTTTGTTTGGTTATCTTGCAATCCCGAGATAATCGTCTCCATGCTCCAAATCCATTTTAAAGCCATTTTTAAGGCATTTCGCGCATACATGAAATGAACACATTTTTCTCCAAAACTATAACAGATGCAAGCTTGTCCTGTTTGGTGGAGATGATATTTAATAAAATAAGTAGAAATCCACTAAAAGTTTTGTTTGGTTATCTTGCAATCCCGAGATAATCGTCTCCATGCTCCAAATCCATTTTAAAGCCATTTTTAAGGCATTTCGCGCATACATGAAATGAACACATTTTTCTCCAAAACTATAACAGATGCAAGCTTGTCCTGTTTGGTGGAGATGATATTTAATAAAATAAGTAGAAATCCACTAAAAGTTTTGTTTGGTTATCTTGCAATCCCGAGATAATCGTCTCCATGCTCCAAATCCATTTTAAAGCCATTTTTAAGGCATTTCGCGCATACATGAAATGAACACATTTTTCTCCAAAACTATAACAGATGCAAGCTTGTCCTGTTTGGTGGAGATGATATTTAATAAAATAAGTAGAAATCCACTAAAAGTTTTGTTTGGTTATCTTGCAATCCCGAGATAATCGTCTCCATGCTCCAAATCCATTTTAAAGCCATTTTTAAGGCATTTCGCGCATACATGAAATGAACACATTTTTCTCCAAAACTATAACAGATGCAAGCTTGTCCTGTTTGGTGGAGATGATATTTAATAAAATAAGTAGAAATCCACTAAAAGTTTTGTTTGGTTATCTTGCAATCCCGAGATAATCGTCTCCATGCTCCAAATCCATTTTAAAGCCATTTTTAAGGCATTTCGCGCATACATGAAATGAACACATTTTTCTCCAAAACTATAACAGATGCAAGCTTGTCCTGTTTGGTGGAGATGATATTTAATAAAATAAGTAGAAATCCACTAAAAGTTTTGTTTGGTTATCTTGCAATCCCGAGATAATCGTCTCCATGCTCCAAATCCATTTTAAAGCCATTTTTAAGGCATTTCGCGCATACATGAAATGAACACATTTTTCTCCAAAACTATAACAGATGCAAGCTTGTCCTGTTTGGTGGAGATGATATTTAATAAAATAAGTAGAAATCCACTAAAAGTTTTGTTTGGTTATCTTGCAATCCCGAGATAATCGTCTCCATGCTCCAAATCCATTTTAAAGCCATTTTTAAGGCATTTCGCGCATACATGAAATGAACACATTTTTCTCCAAAACTATAACAGATGCAAGCTTGTCCTGTTTGGTGGAGATGATATTTAATAAAATAAGTAGAAATCCACTAAAAGTTTTGTTTGGTTATCTTGCAATCCCGAGATAATCGTCTCCATGCTCCAAATCCATTTTAAAGCCATTTTTAAGGCATTTCGCGCATACATGAAATGAACACATTTTTCTCCAAAACTATAACAGATGCAAGCTTGTCCTGTTTGGTGGAGATGATATTTAATAAAATAAGTAGAAATCCACTAAAAGTTTTGTTTGGTTATCTTGCAATCCCGAGATAATCGTCTCCATGCTCCAAATCCATTTTAAAGCCATTTTTAAGGCATTTCGCGCATACATGAAATGAACACATTTTTCTCCAAAACTATAACAGATGCAAGCTTGTCCTGTTTGGTGGAGATGATATTTAATAAAATAAGTAGAAATCCACTAAAAGTTTTGTTTGGTTATCTTGCAATCCCGAGATAATCGTCTCCATGCTCCAAATCCATTTTAAAGCCATTTTTAAGGCATTTCGCGCATACATGAAATGAACACATTTTTCTCCAAAACTATAACAGATGCAAGCTTGTCCTGTTTGGTGGAGATGATATTTAATAAAATAAGTAGAAATCCACTAAAAGTTTTGTTTGGTTATCTTGCAATCCCGAGATAATCGTCTCCATGCTCCAAATCCATTTTAAAGCCATTTTTAAGGCATTTCGCGCATACATGAAATGAACACATTTTTCTCCAAAACTATAACAGATGCAAGCTTGTCCTGTTTGGTGGAGATGATATTTAATAAAATAAGTAGAAATCCACTAAAAGTTTTGTTTGGTTATCTTGCAATCCCGAGATAATCGTCTCCATGCTCCAAATCCATTTTAAAGCCATTTTTAAGGCATTTCGCGCATACATGAAATGAACACATTTTTCTCCAAAACTATAACAGATGCAAGCTTGTCCTGTTTGGTGGAGATGATATTTAATAAAATAAGTAGAAATCCACTAAAAGTTTTGTTTGGTTATCTTGCAATCCCGAGATAATCGTCTCCATGCTCCAAATCCATTTTAAAGCCATTTTTAAGGCATTTCGCGCATACATGAAATGAACACATTTTTCTCCAAAACTATAACAGATGCAAGCTTGTCCTGTTTGGTGGAGATGATATTTAATAAAATAAGTAGAAATCCACTAAAAGTTTTGTTTGGTTATCTTGCAATCCCGAGATAATCGTCTCCATGCTCCAAATCCATTTTAAAGCCATTTTTAAGGCATTTCGCGCATACATGAAATGAACACATTTTTCTCCAAAACTATAACAGATGCAAGCTTGTCCTGTTTGGTGGAGATGATATTTAATAAAATAAGTAGAAATCCACTAAAAGTTTTGTTTGGTTATCTTGCAATCCCGAGATAATCGTCTCCATGCTCCAAATCCATTTTAAAGCCATTTTTAAGGCATTTCGCGCATACATGAAATGAACACATTTTTCTCCAAAACTATAACAGATGCAAGCTTGTCCTGTTTGGTGGAGATGATATTTAATAAAATAAGTAGAAATCCACTAAAAGTTTTGTTTGGTTATCTTGCAATCCCGAGATAATCGTCTCCATGCTCCAAATCCATTTTAAAGCCATTTTTAAGGCATTTCGCGCATACATGAAATGAACACATTTTTCTCCAAAACTATAACAGATGCAAGCTTGTCCTGTTTGGTGGAGATGATATTTAATAAAATAAGTAGAAATCCACTAAAAGTTTTGTTTGGTTATCTTGCAATCCCGAGATAATCGTCTCCATGCTCCAAATCCATTTTAAAGCCATTTTTAAGGCATTTCGCGCATACATGAAATGAACACATTTTTCTCCAAAACTATAACAGATGCAAGCTTGTCCTGTTTGGTGGAGATGATATTTAATAAAATAAGTAGAAATCCACTAAAAGTTTTGTTTGGTTATCTTGCAATCCCGAGATAATCGTCTCCATGCTCCAAATCCATTTTAAAGCCATTTTTAAGGCATTTCGCGCATACATGAAATGAACACATTTTTCTCCAAAACTATAACAGATGCAAGCTTGTCCTGTTTGGTGGAGATGATATTTAATAAAATAAGTAGAAATCCACTAAAAGTTTTGTTTGGTTATCTTGCAATCCCGAGATAATCGTCTCCATGCTCCAAATCCATTTTAAAGCCATTTTTAAGGCATTTCGCGCATACATGAAATGAACACATTTTTCTCCAAAACTATAACAGATGCAAGCTTGTCCTGTTTGGTGGAGATGATATTTAATAAAATAAGTAGAAATCCACTAAAAGTTTTGTTTGGTTATCTTGCAATCCCGAGATAATCGTCTCCATGCTCCAAATCCATTTTAAAGCCATTTTTAAGGCATTTCGCGCATACATGAAATGAACACATTTTTCTCCAAAACTATAACAGATGCAAGCTTGTCCTGTTTGGTGGAGATGATATTTAATAAAATAAGTAGAAATCCACTAAAAGTTTTGTTTGGTTATCTTGCAATCCCGAGATAATCGTCTCCATGCTCCAAATCCATTTTAAAGCCATTTTTAAGGCATTTCGCGCATACATGAAATGAACACATTTTTCTCCAAAACTATAACAGATGCAAGCTTGTCCTGTTTGGTGGAGATGATATTTAATAAAATAAGTAGAAATCCACTAAAAGTTTTGTTTGGTTATCTTGCAATCCCGAGATAATCGTCTCCATGCTCCAAATCCATTTTAAAGCCATTTTTAAGGCATTTCGCGCATACATGAAATGAACACATTTTTCTCCAAAACTATAACAGATGCAAGCTTGTCCTGTTTGGTGGAGATGATATTTAATAAAATAAGTAGAAATCCACTAAAAGTTTTGTTTGGTTATCTTGCAATCCCGAGATAATCGTCTCCATGCTCCAAATCCATTTTAAAGCCATTTTTAAGGCATTTCGCGCATACATGAAATGAACACATTTTTCTCCAAAACTATAACAGATGCAAGCTTGTCCTGTTTGGTGGAGATGATATTTAATAAAATAAGTAGAAATCCACTAAAAGTTTTGTTTGGTTATCTTGCAATCCCGAGATAATCGTCTCCATGCTCCAAATCCATTTTAAAGCCATTTTTAAGGCATTTCGCGCATACATGAAATGAACACATTTTTCTCCAAAACTATAACAGATGCAAGCTTGTCCTGTTTGGTGGAGATGATATTTAATAAAATAAGTAGAAATCCACTAAAAGTTTTGTTTGGTTATCTTGCAATCCCGAGATAATCGTCTCCATGCTCCAAATCCATTTTAAAGCCATTTTTAAGGCATTTCGCGCATACATGAAATGAACACATTTTTCTCCAAAACTATAACAGATGCAAGCTTGTCCTGTTTGGTGGAGATGATATTTAATAAAATAAGTAGAAATCCACTAAAAGTTTTGTTTGGTTATCTTGCAATCCCGAGATAATCGTCTCCATGCTCCAAATCCATTTTAAAGCCATTTTTAAGGCATTTCGCGCATACATGAAATGAACACATTTTTCTCCAAAACTATAACAGATGCAAGCTTGTCCTGTTTGGTGGAGATGATATTTAATAAAATAAGTAGAAATCCACTAAAAGTTTTGTTTGGTTATCTTGCAATCCCGAGATAATCGTCTCCATGCTCCAAATCCATTTTAAAGCCATTTTTAAGGCATTTCGCGCATACATGAAATGAACACATTTTTCTCCAAAACTATAACAGATGCAAGCTTGTCCTGTTTGGTGGAGATGATATTTAATAAAATAAGTAGAAATCCACTAAAAGTTTTGTTTGGTTATCTTGCAATCCCGAGATAATCGTCTCCATGCTCCAAATCCATTTTAAAGCCATTTTTAAGGCATTTCGCGCATACATGAAATGAACACATTTTTCTCCAAAACTATAACAGATGCAAGCTTGTCCTGTTTGGTGGAGATGATATTTAATAAAATAAGTAGAAATCCACTAAAAGTTTTGTTTGGTTATCTTGCAATCCCGAGATAATCGTCTCCATGCTCCAAATCCATTTTAAAGCCATTTTTAAGGCATTTCGCGCATACATGAAATGAACACATTTTTCTCCAAAACTATAACAGATGCAAGCTTGTCCTGTTTGGTGGAGATGATATTTAATAAAATAAGTAGAAATCCACTAAAAGTTTTGTTTGGTTATCTTGCAATCCCGAGATAATCGTCTCCATGCTCCAAATCCATTTTAAAGCCATTTTTAAGGCATTTCGCGCATACATGAAATGAACACATTTTTCTCCAAAACTATAACAGATGCAAGCTTGTCCTGTTTGGTGGAGATGATATTTAATAAAATAAGTAGAAATCCACTAAAAGTTTTGTTTGGTTATCTTGCAATCCCGAGATAATCGTCTCCATGCTCCAAATCCATTTTAAAGCCATTTTTAAGGCATTTCGCGCATACATGAAATGAACACATTTTTCTCCAAAACTATAACAGATGCAAGCTTGTCCTGTTTGGTGGAGATGATATTTAATAAAATAAGTAGAAATCCACTAAAAGTTTTGTTTGGTTATCTTGCAATCCCGAGATAATCGTCTCCATGCTCCAAATCCATTTTAAAGCCATTTTTAAGGCATTTCGCGCATACATGAAATGAACACATTTTTCTCCAAAACTATAACAGATGCAAGCTTGTCCTGTTTGGTGGAGATGATATTTAATAAAATAAGTAGAAATCCACTAAAAGTTTTGTTTGGTTATCTTGCAATCCCGAGATAATCGTCTCCATGCTCCAAATCCATTTTAAAGCCATTTTTAAGGCATTTCGCGCATACATGAAATGAACACATTTTTCTCCAAAACTATAACAGATGCAAGCTTGTCCTGTTTGGTGGAGATGATATTTAATAAAATAAGTAGAAATCCACTAAAAGTTTTGTTTGGTTATCTTGCAATCCCGAGATAATCGTCTCCATGCTCCAAATCCATTTTAAAGCCATTTTTAAGGCATTTCGCGCATACATGAAATGAACACATTTTTCTCCAAAACTATAACAGATGCAAGCTTGTCCTGTTTGGTGGAGATGATATTTAATAAAATAAGTAGAAATCCACTAAAAGTTTTGTTTGGTTATCTTGCAATCCCGAGATAATCGTCTCCATGCTCCAAATCCATTTTAAAGCCATTTTTAAGGCATTTCGCGCATACATGAAATGAACACATTTTTCTCCAAAACTATAACAGATGCAAGCTTGTCCTGTTTGGTGGAGATGATATTTAATAAAATAAGTAGAAATCCACTAAAAGTTTTGTTTGGTTATCTTGCAATCCCGAGATAATCGTCTCCATGCTCCAAATCCATTTTAAAGCCATTTTTAAGGCATTTCGCGCATACATGAAATGAACACATTTTTCTCCAAAACTATAACAGATGCAAGCTTGTCCTGTTTGGTGGAGATGATATTTAATAAAATAAGTAGAAATCCACTAAAAGTTTTGTTTGGTTATCTTGCAATCCCGAGATAATCGTCTCCATGCTCCAAATCCATTTTAAAGCCATTTTTAAGGCATTTCGCGCATACATGAAATGAACACATTTTTCTCCAAAACTATAACAGATGCAAGCTTGTCCTGTTTGGTGGAGATGATATTTAATAAAATAAGTAGAAATCCACTAAAAGTTTTGTTTGGTTATCTTGCAATCCCGAGATAATCGTCTCCATGCTCCAAATCCATTTTAAAGCCATTTTTAAGGCATTTCGCGCATACATGAAATGAACACATTTTTCTCCAAAACTATAACAGATGCAAGCTTGTCCTGTTTGGTGGAGATGATATTTAATAAAATAAGTAGAAATCCACTAAAAGTTTTGTTTGGTTATCTTGCAATCCCGAGATAATCGTCTCCATGCTCCAAATCCATTTTAAAGCCATTTTTAAGGCATTTCGCGCATACATGAAATGAACACATTTTTCTCCAAAACTATAACAGATGCAAGCTTGTCCTGTTTGGTGGAGATGATATTTAATAAAATAAGTAGAAATCCACTAAAAGTTTTGTTTGGTTATCTTGCAATCCCGAGATAATCGTCTCCATGCTCCAAATCCATTTTAAAGCCATTTTTAAGGCATTTCGCGCATACATGAAATGAACACATTTTTCTCCAAAACTATAACAGATGCAAGCTTGTCCTGTTTGGTGGAGATGATATTTAATAAAATAAGTAGAAATCCACTAAAAGTTTTGTTTGGTTATCTTGCAATCCCGAGATAATCGTCTCCATGCTCCAAATCCATTTTAAAGCCATTTTTAAGGCATTTCGCGCATACATGAAATGAACACATTTTTCTCCAAAACTATAACAGATGCAAGCTTGTCCTGTTTGGTGGAGATGATATTTAATAAAATAAGTAGAAATCCACTAAAAGTTTTGTTTGGTTATCTTGCAATCCCGAGATAATCGTCTCCATGCTCCAAATCCATTTTAAAGCCATTTTTAAGGCATTTCGCGCATACATGAAATGAACACATTTTTCTCCAAAACTATAACAGATGCAAGCTTGTCCTGTTTGGTGGAGATGATATTTAATAAAATAAGTAGAAATCCACTAAAAGTTTTGTTTGGTTATCTTGCAATCCCGAGATAATCGTCTCCATGCTCCAAATCCATTTTAAAGCCATTTTTAAGGCATTTCGCGCATACATGAAATGAACACATTTTTCTCCAAAACTATAACAGATGCAAGCTTGTCCTGTTTGGTGGAGATGATATTTAATAAAATAAGTAGAAATCCACTAAAAGTTTTGTTTGGTTATCTTGCAATCCCGAGATAATCGTCTCCATGCTCCAAATCCATTTTAAAGCCATTTTTAAGGCATTTCGCGCATACATGAAATGAACACATTTTTCTCCAAAACTATAACAGATGCAAGCTTGTCCTGTTTGGTGGAGATGATATTTAATAAAATAAGTAGAAATCCACTAAAAGTTTTGTTTGGTTATCTTGCAATCCCGAGATAATCGTCTCCATGCTCCAAATCCATTTTAAAGCCATTTTTAAGGCATTTCGCGCATACATGAAATGAACACATTTTTCTCCAAAACTATAACAGATGCAAGCTTGTCCTGTTTGGTGGAGATGATATTTAATAAAATAAGTAGAAATCCACTAAAAGTTTTGTTTGGTTATCTTGCAATCCCGAGATAATCGTCTCCATGCTCCAAATCCATTTTAAAGCCATTTTTAAGGCATTTCGCGCATACATGAAATGAACACATTTTTCTCCAAAACTATAACAGATGCAAGCTTGTCCTGTTTGGTGGAGATGATATTTAATAAAATAAGTAGAAATCCACTAAAAGTTTTGTTTGGTTATCTTGCAATCCCGAGATAATCGTCTCCATGCTCCAAATCCATTTTAAAGCCATTTTTAAGGCATTTCGCGCATACATGAAATGAACACATTTTTCTCCAAAACTATAACAGATGCAAGCTTGTCCTGTTTGGTGGAGATGATATTTAATAAAATAAGTAGAAATCCACTAAAAGTTTTGTTTGGTTATCTTGCAATCCCGAGATAATCGTCTCCATGCTCCAAATCCATTTTAAAGCCATTTTTAAGGCATTTCGCGCATACATGAAATGAACACATTTTTCTCCAAAACTATAACAGATGCAAGCTTGTCCTGTTTGGTGGAGATGATATTTAATAAAATAAGTAGAAATCCACTAAAAGTTTTGTTTGGTTATCTTGCAATCCCGAGATAATCGTCTCCATGCTCCAAATCCATTTTAAAGCCATTTTTAAGGCATTTCGCGCATACATGAAATGAACACATTTTTCTCCAAAACTATAACAGATGCAAGCTTGTCCTGTTTGGTGGAGATGATATTTAATAAAATAAGTAGAAATCCACTAAAAGTTTTGTTTGGTTATCTTGCAATCCCGAGATAATCGTCTCCATGCTCCAAATCCATTTTAAAGCCATTTTTAAGGCATTTCGCGCATACATGAAATGAACACATTTTTCTCCAAAACTATAACAGATGCAAGCTTGTCCTGTTTGGTGGAGATGATATTTAATAAAATAAGTAGAAATCCACTAAAAGTTTTGTTTGGTTATCTTGCAATCCCGAGATAATCGTCTCCATGCTCCAAATCCATTTTAAAGCCATTTTTAAGGCATTTCGCGCATACATGAAATGAACACATTTTTCTCCAAAACTATAACAGATGCAAGCTTGTCCTGTTTGGTGGAGATGATATTTAATAAAATAAGTAGAAATCCACTAAAAGTTTTGTTTGGTTATCTTGCAATCCCGAGATAATCGTCTCCATGCTCCAAATCCATTTTAAAGCCATTTTTAAGGCATTTCGCGCATACATGAAATGAACACATTTTTCTCCAAAACTATAACAGATGCAAGCTTGTCCTGTTTGGTGGAGATGATATTTAATAAAATAAGTAGAAATCCACTAAAAGTTTTGTTTGGTTATCTTGCAATCCCGAGATAATCGTCTCCATGCTCCAAATCCATTTTAAAGCCATTTTTAAGGCATTTCGCGCATACATGAAATGAACACATTTTTCTCCAAAACTATAACAGATGCAAGCTTGTCCTGTTTGGTGGAGATGATATTTAATAAAATAAGTAGAAATCCACTAAAAGTTTTGTTTGGTTATCTTGCAATCCCGAGATAATCGTCTCCATGCTCCAAATCCATTTTAAAGCCATTTTTAAGGCATTTCGCGCATACATGAAATGAACACATTTTTCTCCAAAACTATAACAGATGCAAGCTTGTCCTGTTTGGTGGAGATGATATTTAATAAAATAAGTAGAAATCCACTAAAAGTTTTGTTTGGTTATCTTGCAATCCCGAGATAATCGTCTCCATGCTCCAAATCCATTTTAAAGCCATTTTTAAGGCATTTCGCGCATACATGAAATGAACACATTTTTCTCCAAAACTATAACAGATGCAAGCTTGTCCTGTTTGGTGGAGATGATATTTAATAAAATAAGTAGAAATCCACTAAAAGTTTTGTTTGGTTATCTTGCAATCCCGAGATAATCGTCTCCATGCTCCAAATCCATTTTAAAGCCATTTTTAAGGCATTTCGCGCATACATGAAATGAACACATTTTTCTCCAAAACTATAACAGATGCAAGCTTGTCCTGTTTGGTGGAGATGATATTTAATAAAATAAGTAGAAATCCACTAAAAGTTTTGTTTGGTTATCTTGCAATCCCGAGATAATCGTCTCCATGCTCCAAATCCATTTTAAAGCCATTTTTAAGGCATTTCGCGCATACATGAAATGAACACATTTTTCTCCAAAACTATAACAGATGCAAGCTTGTCCTGTTTGGTGGAGATGATATTTAATAAAATAAGTAGAAATCCACTAAAAGTTTTGTTTGGTTATCTTGCAATCCCGAGATAATCGTCTCCATGCTCCAAATCCATTTTAAAGCCATTTTTAAGGCATTTCGCGCATACATGAAATGAACACATTTTTCTCCAAAACTATAACAGATGCAAGCTTGTCCTGTTTGGTGGAGATGATATTTAATAAAATAAGTAGAAATCCACTAAAAGTTTTGTTTGGTTATCTTGCAATCCCGAGATAATCGTCTCCATGCTCCAAATCCATTTTAAAGCCATTTTTAAGGCATTTCGCGCATACATGAAATGAACACATTTTTCTCCAAAACTATAACAGATGCAAGCTTGTCCTGTTTGGTGGAGATGATATTTAATAAAATAAGTAGAAATCCACTAAAAGTTTTGTTTGGTTATCTTGCAATCCCGAGATAATCGTCTCCATGCTCCAAATCCATTTTAAAGCCATTTTTAAGGCATTTCGCGCATACATGAAATGAACACATTTTTCTCCAAAACTATAACAGATGCAAGCTTGTCCTGTTTGGTGGAGATGATATTTAATAAAATAAGTAGAAATCCACTAAAAGTTTTGTTTGGTTATCTTGCAATCCCGAGATAATCGTCTCCATGCTCCAAATCCATTTTAAAGCCATTTTTAAGGCATTTCGCGCATACATGAAATGAACACATTTTTCTCCAAAACTATAACAGATGCAAGCTTGTCCTGTTTGGTGGAGATGATATTTAATAAAATAAGTAGAAATCCACTAAAAGTTTTGTTTGGTTATCTTGCAATCCCGAGATAATCGTCTCCATGCTCCAAATCCATTTTAAAGCCATTTTTAAGGCATTTCGCGCATACATGAAATGAACACATTTTTCTCCAAAACTATAACAGATGCAAGCTTGTCCTGTTTGGTGGAGATGATATTTAATAAAATAAGTAGAAATCCACTAAAAGTTTTGTTTGGTTATCTTGCAATCCCGAGATAATCGTCTCCATGCTCCAAATCCATTTTAAAGCCATTTTTAAGGCATTTCGCGCATACATGAAATGAACACATTTTTCTCCAAAACTATAACAGATGCAAGCTTGTCCTGTTTGGTGGAGATGATATTTAATAAAATAAGTAGAAATCCACTAAAAGTTTTGTTTGGTTATCTTGCAATCCCGAGATAATCGTCTCCATGCTCCAAATCCATTTTAAAGCCATTTTTAAGGCATTTCGCGCATACATGAAATGAACACATTTTTCTCCAAAACTATAACAGATGCAAGCTTGTCCTGTTTGGTGGAGATGATATTTAATAAAATAAGTAGAAATCCACTAAAAGTTTTGTTTGGTTATCTTGCAATCCCGAGATAATCGTCTCCATGCTCCAAATCCATTTTAAAGCCATTTTTAAGGCATTTCGCGCATACATGAAATGAACACATTTTTCTCCAAAACTATAACAGATGCAAGCTTGTCCTGTTTGGTGGAGATGATATTTAATAAAATAAGTAGAAATCCACTAAAAGTTTTGTTTGGTTATCTTGCAATCCCGAGATAATCGTCTCCATGCTCCAAATCCATTTTAAAGCCATTTTTAAGGCATTTCGCGCATACATGAAATGAACACATTTTTCTCCAAAACTATAACAGATGCAAGCTTGTCCTGTTTGGTGGAGATGATATTTAATAAAATAAGTAGAAATCCACTAAAAGTTTTGTTTGGTTATCTTGCAATCCCGAGATAATCGTCTCCATGCTCCAAATCCATTTTAAAGCCATTTTTAAGGCATTTCGCGCATACATGAAATGAACACATTTTTCTCCAAAACTATAACAGATGCAAGCTTGTCCTGTTTGGTGGAGATGATATTTAATAAAATAAGTAGAAATCCACTAAAAGTTTTGTTTGGTTATCTTGCAATCCCGAGATAATCGTCTCCATGCTCCAAATCCATTTTAAAGCCATTTTTAAGGCATTTCGCGCATACATGAAATGAACACATTTTTCTCCAAAACTATAACAGATGCAAGCTTGTCCTGTTTGGTGGAGATGATATTTAATAAAATAAGTAGAAATCCACTAAAAGTTTTGTTTGGTTATCTTGCAATCCCGAGATAATCGTCTCCATGCTCCAAATCCATTTTAAAGCCATTTTTAAGGCATTTCGCGCATACATGAAATGAACACATTTTTCTCCAAAACTATAACAGATGCAAGCTTGTCCTGTTTGGTGGAGATGATATTTAATAAAATAAGTAGAAATCCACTAAAAGTTTTGTTTGGTTATCTTGCAATCCCGAGATAATCGTCTCCATGCTCCAAATCCATTTTAAAGCCATTTTTAAGGCATTTCGCGCATACATGAAATGAACACATTTTTCTCCAAAACTATAACAGATGCAAGCTTGTCCTGTTTGGTGGAGATGATATTTAATAAAATAAGTAGAAATCCACTAAAAGTTTTGTTTGGTTATCTTGCAATCCCGAGATAATCGTCTCCATGCTCCAAATCCATTTTAAAGCCATTTTTAAGGCATTTCGCGCATACATGAAATGAACACATTTTTCTCCAAAACTATAACAGATGCAAGCTTGTCCTGTTTGGTGGAGATGATATTTAATAAAATAAGTAGAAATCCACTAAAAGTTTTGTTTGGTTATCTTGCAATCCCGAGATAATCGTCTCCATGCTCCAAATCCATTTTAAAGCCATTTTTAAGGCATTTCGCGCATACATGAAATGAACACATTTTTCTCCAAAACTATAACAGATGCAAGCTTGTCCTGTTTGGTGGAGATGATATTTAATAAAATAAGTAGAAATCCACTAAAAGTTTTGTTTGGTTATCTTGCAATCCCGAGATAATCGTCTCCATGCTCCAAATCCATTTTAAAGCCATTTTTAAGGCATTTCGCGCATACATGAAATGAACACATTTTTCTCCAAAACTATAACAGATGCAAGCTTGTCCTGTTTGGTGGAGATGATATTTAATAAAATAAGTAGAAATCCACTAAAAGTTTTGTTTGGTTATCTTGCAATCCCGAGATAATCGTCTCCATGCTCCAAATCCATTTTAAAGCCATTTTTAAGGCATTTCGCGCATACATGAAATGAACACATTTTTCTCCAAAACTATAACAGATGCAAGCTTGTCCTGTTTGGTGGAGATGATATTTAATAAAATAAGTAGAAATCCACTAAAAGTTTTGTTTGGTTATCTTGCAATCCCCGAGATAATCGTCTCCATGCTCCAAATCCATTTTAAAGCCATTTTTAAGGCATTTCGCGCATACATGAAATGAACACATTTTTCTCCAAAACTATAACAGATGCAAGCTTGTCCTGTTTGGTGGAGATGATATTTAATAAAATAAGTAGAAATCCACTAAAAGTTTTGTTTGGTTATCTTGCAATCCCGAGATAATCGTCTCCATGCTCCAAATCCATTTTAAAGCCATTTTTAAGGCATTTCGCGCATACATGAAATGAACACATTTTTCTCCAAAACTATAACAGATGCAAGCTTGTCCTGTTTGGTGGAGATGATATTTAATAAAATAAGTAGAAATCCACTAAAAGTTTTGTTTGGTTATCTTGCAATCCCGAGATAATCGTCTCCATGCTCCAAATCCATTTTAAAGCCATTTTTAAGGCATTTCGCGCATACATGAAATGAACACATTTTTCTCCAAAACTATAACAGATGCAAGCTTGTCCTGTTTGGTGGAGATGATATTTAATAAAATAAGTAGAAATCCACTAAAAGTTTTGTTTGGTTATCTTGCAATCCCGAGATAATCGTCTCCATGCTCCAAATCCATTTTAAAGCCATTTTTAAGGCATTTCGCGCATACATGAAATGAACACATTTTTCTCCAAAACTATAACAGATGCAAGCTTGTCCTGTTTGGTGGAGATGATATTTAATAAAATAAGTAGAAATCCACTAAAAGTTTTGTTTGGTTATCTTGCAATCCCGAGATAATCGTCTCCATGCTCCAAATCCATTTTAAAGCCATTTTTAAGGCATTTCGCGCATACATGAAATGAACACATTTTTCTCCAAAACTATAACAGATGCAAGCTTGTCCTGTTTGGTGGAGATGATATTTAATAAAATAAGTAGAAATCCACTAAAAGTTTTGTTTGGTTATCTTGCAATCCCGAGATAATCGTCTCCATGCTCCAAATCCATTTTAAAGCCATTTTTAAGGCATTTCGCGCATACATGAAATGAACACATTTTTCTCCAAAACTATAACAGATGCAAGCTTGTCCTGTTTGGTGGAGATGCTATTTAATAAAATAAGTAGAAATCCACTAAAAGTTTTGTTTGGTTATCTTGCAATCCCGAGATAATCGTCTCCATGCTCCAAATCCATTTTAAAGCCATTTTTAAGGCATTTCGCGCATACATGAAATGAACACATTTTTCTCCAAAACTATAACAGATGCAAGCTTGTCCTGTTTGGTGGAGATGATATTTAATAAAATAAGTAGAAATCCACTAAAAGTTTTGTTTGGTTATCTTGCAATCCCGAGATAATCGTCTCCATGCTCCAAATCCATTTTAAAGCCATTTTTAAGGCATTTCGCGCATACATGAAATGAACACATTTTTCTCCAAAACTATAACAGATGCAAGCTTGTCCTGTTTGGTGGAGATGATATTTAATAAAATAAGTAGAAATCGACTAAAAGTTTTGTTTGGTTATCTTGCAATCTCGAGATAATCGTCTCCATGCTCCAAATCCATTTTAAAGCCATTTTTAAGGCATTTCGCGCATACATGAAATGAACACATTTTTCTCCAAAACTATAACAGATGCAAGCTTGTCCTGTTTGGTGGAGATGATATTTAATAAAATAAGTAGAAATCCACTAAAAGTTTTGTTTGGTTATCTTGCAATCCCGAGATAATCGTCTCCATGCTCCAAATCCATTTTAAAGCCATTTTTAAGGCATTTCGCGCATACATGAAATGAACACATTTTTCTCCAAAACTATAACAGATGCAAGCTTGTCCTGTTTGGTGGAGATGATATTTAATAAAATAAGTAGAAATCCACTAAAAGTTTTGTTTG
Source organism: Anomaloglossus baeobatrachus (assembly GCF_048569485.1). Lineage (NCBI taxonomy): Eukaryota > Metazoa > Chordata > Amphibia > Anura > Aromobatidae > Anomaloglossus > Anomaloglossus baeobatrachus. The sequence goes on along the minus strand of NW_027442091.1, from coordinate 281,245 downwards.
GTTATCTTGCAATCCCGAGATAATCGTCTCCATGCTCCAAATCCATTTTAAAGCCATTTTTAAGGCATTTCGCGCATACATGAAATGAACACATTTTTCTCCAAAACTATAACAGATGCAAGCTTGTCCTGTTTGGTGGAGATGATATTTAATAAAATAAGTAGAAATCCACTAAAAGTTTTGTTTGGTTATCTTGCAATCCCGAGATAATCGTCTCCATGCTCCAAATCCATTTTAAAGCCATTTTTAAGGCATTTCGCGCATACATGAAATGAACACATTTTTCTCCAAAACTATAACAGATGCAAGCTTGTCCTGTTTGGTGGAGATGATATTTAATAAAATAAGTAGAAATCCACTAAAAGTTTTGTTTGGTTATCTTGCAATCCCGAGATAATCGTCTCCATGCTCCAAATCCATTTTAAAGCCATTTTTAAGGCATTTCGCGCATACATGAAATGAACACATTTTTCTCCAAAACTATAACAGATGCAAGCTTGTCCTGTTTGGTGGAGATGATATTTAATAAAATAAGTAGAAATCCACTAAAAGTTTTGTTTGGTTATCTTGCAATCCCGAGATAATCGTCTCCATGCTCCAAATCCATTTTAAAGCCATTTTTAAGGCATTTCGCGCATACATGAAATGAACACATTTTTCTCCAAAACTATAACAGATGCAAGCTTGTCCTGTTTGGTGGAGATGATATTTAATAAAATAAGTAGAAATCCACTAAAAGTTTTGTTTGGTTATCTTGCAATCCCGAGATAATCGTCTCCATGCTCCAAATCCATTTTAAAGCCATTTTTAAGGCATTTCGCGCATACATGAAATGAACACATTTTTCTCCAAAACTATAACAGATGCAAGCTTGTCCTGTTTGGTGGAGATGATATTTAATAAAATAAGTAGAAATCCACTAAAAGTTTTGTTTGGTTATCTTGCAATCCCGAGATAATCGTCTCCATGCTCCAAATCCATTTTAAAGCCATTTTTAAGGCATTTCGCGCATACATGAAATGAACACATTTTTCTCCAAAACTATAACAGATGCAAGCTTGTCCTGTTTGGTGGAGATGATATTTAATAAAATAAGTAGAAATCCACTAAAAGTTTTGTTTGGTTATCTTGCAATCCCGAGATAATCGTCTCCATGCTCCAAATCCATTTTAAAGCCATTTTTAAGGCATTTCGCGCATACATGAAATGAACACATTTTTCTCCAAAACTATAACAGATGCAAGCTTGTCCTGTTTGGTGGAGATGATATTTAATAAAATAAGTAGAAATCCACTAAAAGTTTTGTTTGGTTATCTTGCAATCCCGAGATAATCGTCTCCATGCTCCAAATCCATTTTAAAGCCATTTTTAAGGCATTTCGCGCATACATGAAATGAACACATTTTTCTCCAAAACTATAACAGATGCAAGCTTGTCCTGTTTGGTGGAGATGATATTTAATAAAATAAGTAGAAATCCACTAAAAGTTTTGTTTGGTTATCTTGCAATCCCGAGATAATCGTCTCCATGCTCCAAATCCATTTTAAAGCCATTTTTAAGGCATTTCGCGCATACATGAAATGAACACATTTTTCTCCAAAACTATAACAGATGCAAGCTTGTCCTGTTTGGTGGAGATGATATTTAATAAAATAAGTAGAAATCCACTAAAAGTTTTGTTTGGTTATCTTGCAATCCCGAGATAATCGTCTCCATGCTCCAAATCCATTTTAAAGCCATTTTTAAGGCATTTCGCGCATACATGAAATGAACACATTTTTCTCCAAAACTATAACAGATGCAAGCTTGTCCTGTTTGGTGGAGATGATATTTAATAAAATAAGTAGAAATCCACTAAAAGTTTTGTTTGGTTATCTTGCAATCCCGAGATAATCGTCTCCATGCTCCAAATCCATTTTAAAGCCATTTTTAAGGCATTTCGCGCATACATGAAATGAACACATTTTTCTCCAAAACTATAACAGATGCAAGCTTGTCCTGTTTGGTGGAGATGATATTTAATAAAATAAGTAGAAATCCACTAAAAGTTTTGTTTGGTTATCTTGCAATCCCGAGATAATCGTCTCCATGCTCCAAATCCATTTTAAAGCCATTTTTAAGGCATTTCGCGCATACATGAAATGAACACATTTTTCTCCAAAACTATAACAGATGCAAGCTTGTCCTGTTTGGTGGAGATGATATTTAATAAAATAAGTAGAAATCCACTAAAAGTTTTGTTTGGTTATCTTGCAATCCCGAGATAATCGTCTCCATGCTCCAAATCCATTTTAAAGCCATTTTTAAGGCATTTCGCGCATACATGAAATGAACACATTTTTCTCCAAAACTATAACAGATGCAAGCTTGTCCTGTTTGGTGGAGATGATATTTAATAAAATAAGTAGAAATCCACTAAAAGTTTTGTTTGGTTATCTTGCAATCCCGAGATAATCGTCTCCATGCTCCAAATCCATTTTAAAGCCATTTTTAAGGCATTTCGCGCATACATGAAATGAACACATTTTTCTCCAAAACTATAACAGATGCAAGCTTGTCCTGTTTGGTGGAGATGATATTTAATAAAATAAGTAGAAATCCACTAAAAGTTTTGTTTGGTTATCTTGCAATCCCGAGATAATCGTCTCCATGCTCCAAATCCATTTTAAAGCCATTTTTAAGGCATTTCGCGCATACATGAAATGAACACATTTTTCTCCAAAACTATAACAGATGCAAGCTTGTCCTGTTTGGTGGAGATGATATTTAATAAAATAAGTAGAAATCCACTAAAAGTTTTGTTTGGTTATCTTGCAATCCCGAGATAATCGTCTCCATGCTCCAAATCCATTTTAAAGCCATTTTTAAGGCATTTCGCGCATACATGAAATGAACACATTTTTCTCCAAAACTATAACAGATGCAAGCTTGTCCTGTTTGGTGGAGATGATATTTAATAAAATAAGTAGAAATCCACTAAAAGTTTTGTTTGGTTATCTTGCAATCCCGAGATAATCGTCTCCATGCTCCAAATCCATTTTAAAGCCATTTTTAAGGCATTTCGCGCATACATGAAATGAACACATTTTTCTCCAAAACTATAACAGATGCAAGCTTGTCCTGTTTGGTGGAGATGATATTTAATAAAATAAGTAGAAATCCACTAAAAGTTTTGTTTGGTTATCTTGCAATCCCGAGATAATCGTCTCCATGCTCCAAATCCATTTTAAAGCCATTTTTAAGGCATTTCGCGCATACATGAAATGAACACATTTTTCTCCAAAACTATAACAGATGCAAGCTTGTCCTGTTTGGTGGAGATGATATTTAATAAAATAAGTAGAAATCCACTAAAAGTTTTGTTTGGTTATCTTGCAATCCCGAGATAATCGTCTCCATGCTCCAAATCCATTTTAAAGCCATTTTTAAGGCATTTCGCGCATACATGAAATGAACACATTTTTCTCCAAAACTATAACAGATGCAAGCTTGTCCTGTTTGGTGGAGATGATATTTAATAAAATAAGTAGAAATCCACTAAAAGTTTTGTTTGGTTATCTTGCAATCCCGAGATAATCGTCTCCATGCTCCAAATCCATTTTAAAGCCATTTTTAAGGCATTTCGCGCATACATGAAATGAACACATTTTTCTCCAAAACTATAACAGATGCAAGCTTGTCCTGTTTGGTGGAGATGATATTTAATAAAATAAGTAGAAATCCACTAAAAGTTTTGTTTGGTTATCTTGCAATCCCGAGATAATCGTCTCCATGCTCCAAATCCATTTTAAAGCCATTTTTAAGGCATTTCGCGCATACATGAAATGAACACATTTTTCTCCAAAACTATAACAGATGCAAGCTTGTCCTGTTTGGTGGAGATGATATTTAATAAAATAAGTAGAAATCCACTAAAAGTTTTGTTTGGTTATCTTGCAATCCCGAGATAATCGTCTCCATGCTCCAAATCCATTTTAAAGCCATTTTTAAGGCATTTCGCGCATACATGAAATGAACACATTTTTCTCCAAAACTATAACAGATGCAAGCTTGTCCTGTTTGGTGGAGATGATATTTAATAAAATAAGTAGAAATCCACTAAAAGTTTTGTTTGGTTATCTTGCAATCCCGAGATAATCGTCTCCATGCTCCAAATCCATTTTAAAGCCATTTTTAAGGCATTTCGCGCATACATGAAATGAACACATTTTTCTCCAAAACTATAACAGATGCAAGCTTGTCCTGTTTGGTGGAGATGATATTTAATAAAATAAGTAGAAATCCACTAAAAGTTTTGTTTGGTTATCTTGCAATCCCGAGATAATCGTCTCCATGCTCCAAATCCATTTTAAAGCCATTTTTAAGGCATTTCGCGCATACATGAAATGAACACATTTTTCTCCAAAACTATAACAGATGCAAGCTTGTCCTGTTTGGTGGAGATGATATTTAATAAAATAAGTAGAAATCCACTAAAAGTTTTGTTTGGTTATCTTGCAATCCCGAGATAATCGTCTCCATGCTCCAAATCCATTTTAAAGCCATTTTTAAGGCATTTCGCGCATACATGAAATGAACACATTTTTCTCCAAAACTATAACAGATGCAAGCTTGTCCTGTTTGGTGGAGATGATATTTAATAAAATAAGTAGAAATCCACTAAAAGTTTTGTTTGGTTATCTTGCAATCCCGAGATAATCGTCTCCATGCTCCAAATCCATTTTAAAGCCATTTTTAAGGCATTTCGCGCATACATGAAATGAACACATTTTTCTCCAAAACTATAACAGATGCAAGCTTGTCCTGTTTGGTGGAGATGATATTTAATAAAATAAGTAGAAATCCACTAAAAGTTTTGTTTGGTTATCTTGCAATCCCGAGATAATCGTCTCCATGCTCCAAATCCATTTTAAAGCCATTTTTAAGGCATTTCGCGCATACATGAAATGAACACATTTTTCTCCAAAACTATAACAGATGCAAGCTTGTCCTGTTTGGTGGAGATGATATTTAATAAAATAAGTAGAAATCCACTAAAAGTTTTGTTTGGTTATCTTGCAATCCCGAGATAATCGTCTCCATGCTCCAAATCCATTTTAAAGCCATTTTTAAGGCATTTCGCGCATACATGAAATGAACACATTTTTCTCCAAAACTATAACAGATGCAAGCTTGTCCTGTTTGGTGGAGATGATATTTAATAAAATAAGTAGAAATCCACTAAAAGTTTTGTTTGGTTATCTTGCAATCCCGAGATAATCGTCTCCATGCTCCAAATCCATTTTAAAGCCATTTTTAAGGCATTTCGCGCATACATGAAATGAACACATTTTTCTCCAAAACTATAACAGATGCAAGCTTGTCCTGTTTGGTGGAGATGATATTTAATAAAATAAGTAGAAATCCACTAAAAGTTTTGTTTGGTTATCTTGCAATCCCGAGATAATCGTCTCCATGCTCCAAATCCATTTTAAAGCCATTTTTAAGGCATTTCGCGCATACATGAAATGAACACATTTTTCTCCAAAACTATAACAGATGCAAGCTTGTCCTGTTTGGTGGAGATGATATTTAATAAAATAAGTAGAAATCCACTAAAAGTTTTGTTTGGTTATCTTGCAATCCCGAGATAATCGTCTCCATGCTCCAAATCCATTTTAAAGCCATTTTTAAGGCATTTCGCGCATACATGAAATGAACACATTTTTCTCCAAAACTATAACAGATGCAAGCTTGTCCTGTTTGGTGGAGATGATATTTAATAAAATAAGTAGAAATCCACTAAAAGTTTTGTTTGGTTATCTTGCAATCCCGAGATAATCGTCTCCATGCTCCAAATCCATTTTAAAGCCATTTTTAAGGCATTTCGCGCATACATGAAATGAACACATTTTTCTCCAAAACTATAACAGATGCAAGCTTGTCCTGTTTGGTGGAGATGATATTTAATAAAATAAGTAGAAATCCACTAAAAGTTTTGTTTGGTTATCTTGCAATCCCGAGATAATCGTCTCCATGCTCCAAATCCATTTTAAAGCCATTTTTAAGGCATTTCGCGCATACATGAAATGAACACATTTTTCTCCAAAACTATAACAGATGCAAGCTTGTCCTGTTTGGTGGAGATGATATTTAATAAAATAAGTAGAAATCCACTAAAAGTTTTGTTTGGTTATCTTGCAATCCCGAGATAATCGTCTCCATGCTCCAAATCCATTTTAAAGCCATTTTTAAGGCATTTCGCGCATACATGAAATGAACACATTTTTCTCCAAAACTATAACAGATGCAAGCTTGTCCTGTTTGGTGGAGATGATATTTAATAAAATAAGTAGAAATCCACTAAAAGTTTTGTTTGGTTATCTTGCAATCCCGAGATAATCGTCTCCATGCTCCAAATCCATTTTAAAGCCATTTTTAAGGCATTTCGCGCATACATGAAATGAACACATTTTTCTCCAAAACTATAACAGATGCAAGCTTGTCCTGTTTGGTGGAGATGATATTTAATAAAATAAGTAGAAATCCACTAAAAGTTTTGTTTGGTTATCTTGCAATCCCGAGATAATCGTCTCCATGCTCCAAATCCATTTTAAAGCCATTTTTAAGGCATTTCGCGCATACATGAAATGAACACATTTTTCTCCAAAACTATAACAGATGCAAGCTTGTCCTGTTTGGTGGAGATGATATTTAATAAAATAAGTAGAAATCCACTAAAAGTTTTGTTTGGTTATCTTGCAATCCCGAGATAATCGTCTCCATGCTCCAAATCCATTTTAAAGCCATTTTTAAGGCATTTCGCGCATACATGAAATGAACACATTTTTCTCCAAAACTATAACAGATGCAAGCTTGTCCTGTTTGGTGGAGATGATATTTAATAAAATAAGTAGAAATCCACTAAAAGTTTTGTTTGGTTATCTTGCAATCCCGAGATAATCGTCTCCATGCTCCAAATCCATTTTAAAGCCATTTTTAAGGCATTTCGCGCATACATGAAATGAACACATTTTTCTCCAAAACTATAACAGATGCAAGCTTGTCCTGTTTGGTGGAGATGATATTTAATAAAATAAGTAGAAATCCACTAAAAGTTTTGTTTGGTTATCTTGCAATCCCGAGATAATCGTCTCCATGCTCCAAATCCATTTTAAAGCCATTTTTAAGGCATTTCGCGCATACATGAAATGAACACATTTTTCTCCAAAACTATAACAGATGCAAGCTTGTCCTGTTTGGTGGAGATGATATTTAATAAAATAAGTAGAAATCCACTAAAAGTTTTGTTTGGTTATCTTGCAATCCCGAGATAATCGTCTCCATGCTCCAAATCCATTTTAAAGCCATTTTTAAGGCATTTCGCGCATACATGAAATGAACACATTTTTCTCGCAAAACTATAACAGATGCAAGCTTGTCCTGTTTGGTGGAGATGATATTTAATAAAATAAGTAGAAATCCACTAAAAGTTTTGTTTGGTTATCTTGCAATCCCGAGATAATCGTCTCCATGCTCCAAATCCATTTTAAAGCCATTTTTAAGGCATTTCGCGCATACATGAAATGAACACATTTTTCTCCAAAACTATAACAGATGCAAGCTTGTCCTGTTTGGTGGAGATGATATTTAATAAAATAAGTAGAAATCCACTAAAAGTTTTGTTTGGTTATCTTGCAATCCCGAGATAATCGTCTCCATGCTCCAAATCCATTTTAAAGCCATTTTTAAGGCATTTCGCGCATACATGAAATGAACACATTTTTCTCCAAAACTATAACAGATGCAAGCTTGTCCTGTTTGGTGGAGATGATATTTAATAAAATAAGTAGAAATCCACTAAAAGTTTTGTTTGGTTATCTTGCAATCCCGAGATAATCGTCTCCATGCTCCAAATCCATTTTAAAGCCATTTTTAAGGCATTTCGCGCATACATGAAATGAACACATTTTTCTCCAAAACTATAACAGATGCAAGCTTGTCCTGTTTGGTGGAGATGATATTTAATAAAATAAGTAGAAATCCACTAAAAGTTTTGTTTGGTTATCTTGCAATCCCGAGATAATCGTCTCCATGCTCCAAATCCATTTTAAAGCCATTTTTAAGGCATTTCGCGCATACATGAAATGAACACATTTTTCTCCAAAACTATAACAGATGCAAGCTTGTCCTGTTTGGTGGAGATGATATTTAATAAAATAAGTAGAAATCCACTAAAAGTTTTGTTTGGTTATCTTGCAATCCCGAGATAATCGTCTCCATGCTCCAAATCCATTTTAAAGCCATTTTTAAGGCATTTCGCGCATACATGAAATGAACACATTTTTCTCCAAAACTATAACAGATGCAAGCTTGTCCTGTTTGGTGGAGATGATATTTAATAAAATAAGTAGAAATCCACTAAAAGTTTTGTTTGGTTATCTTGCAATCCCGAGATAATCGTCTCCATGCTCCAAATCCATTTTAAAGCCATTTTTAAGGCATTTCGCGCATACATGAAATGAACACATTTTTCTCCAAAACTATAACAGATGCAAGCTTGTCCTGTTTGGTGGAGATGATATTTAATAAAATAAGTAGAAATCCACTAAAAGTTTTGTTTGGTTATCTTGCAATCCCGAGATAATCGTCTCCATGCTCCAAATCCATTTTAAAGCCATTTTTAAGGCATTTCGCGCATACATGAAATGAACACATTTTTCTCCAAAACTATAACAGATGCAAGCTTGTCCTGTTTGGTGGAGATGATATTTAATAAAATAAGTAGAAATCCACTAAAAGTTTTGTTTGGTTATCTTGCAATCCCGAGATAATCGTCTCCATGCTCCAAATCCATTTTAAAGCCATTTTTAAGGCATTTCGCGCATACATGAAATGAACACATTTTTCTCCAAAACTATAACAGATGCAAGCTTGTCCTGTTTGGTGGAGATGATATTTAATAAAATAAGTAGAAATCCACTAAAAGTTTTGTTTGGTTATCTTGCAATCCCGAGATAATCGTCTCCATGCTCCAAATCCATTTTAAAGCCATTTTTAAGGCATTTCGCGCATACATGAAATGAACACATTTTTCTCCAAAACTATAACAGATGCAAGCTTGTCCTGTTTGGTGGAGATGATATTTAATAAAATAAGTAGAAATCCACTAAAAGTTTTGTTTGGTTATCTTGCAATCCCGAGATAATCGTCTCCATGCTCCAAATCCATTTTAAAGCCATTTTTAAGGCATTTCGCGCATACATGAAATGAACACATTTTTCTCCAAAACTATAACAGATGCAAGCTTGTCCTGTTTGGTGGAGATGATATTTAATAAAATAAGTAGAAATCCACTAAAAGTTTTGTTTGGTTATCTTGCAATCCCGAGATAATCGTCTCCATGCTCCAAATCCATTTTAAAGCCATTTTTAAGGCATTTCGCGCATACATGAAATGAACACATTTTTCTCCAAAACTATAACAGATGCAAGCTTGTCCTGTTTGGTGGAGATGATATTTAATAAAATAAGTAGAAATCCACTAAAAGTTTTGTTTGGTTATCTTGCAATCCCGAGATAATCGTCTCCATGCTCCAAATCCATTTTAAAGCCATTTTTAAGGCATTTCGCGCATACATGAAATGAACACATTTTTCTCCAAAACTATAACAGATGCAAGCTTGTCCTGTTTGGTGGAGATGATATTTAATAAAATAAGTAGAAATCCACTAAAAGTTTTGTTTGGTTATCTTGCAATCCCGAGATAATCGTCTCCATGCTCCAAATCCATTTTAAAGCCATTTTTAAGGCATTTCGCGCATACATGAAATGAACACATTTTTCTCCAAAACTATAACAGATGCAAGCTTGTCCTGTTTGGTGGAGATGATATTTAATAAAATAAGTAGAAATCCACTAAAAGTTTTGTTTGGTTATCTTGCAATCCCGAGATAATCGTCTCCATGCTCCAAATCCATTTTAAAGCCATTTTTAAGGCATTTCGCGCATACATGAAATGAACACATTTTTCTCCAAAACTATAACAGATGCAAGCTTGTCCTGTTTGGTGGAGATGATATTTAATAAAATAAGTAGAAATCCACTAAAAGTTTTGTTTGGTTATCTTGCAATCCCGAGATAATCGTCTCCATGCTCCAAATCCATTTTAAAGCCATTTTTAAGGCATTTCGCGCATACATGAAATGAACACATTTTTCTCCAAAACTATAACAGATGCAAGCTTGTCCTGTTTGGTGGAGATGATATTTAATAAAATAAGTAGAAATCCACTAAAAGTTTTGTTTGGTTATCTTGCAATCCCGAGATAATCGTCTCCATGCTCCAAATCCATTTTAAAGCCATTTTTAAGGCATTTCGCGCATACATGAAATGAACACATTTTTCTCCAAAACTATAACAGATGCAAGCTTGTCCTGTTTGGTGGAGATGATATTTAATAAAATAAGTAGAAATCCACTAAAAGTTTTGTTTGGTTATCTTGCAATCCCGAGATAATCGTCTCCATGCTCCAAATCCATTTTAAAGCCATTTTTAAGGCATTTCGCGCATACATGAAATGAACACATTTTTCTCCAAAACTATAACAGATGCAAGCTTGTCCTGTTTGGTGGAGATGATATTTAATAAAATAAGTAGAAATCCACTAAAAGTTTTGTTTGGTTATCTTGCAATCCCGAGATAATCGTCTCCATGCTCCAAATCCATTTTAAAGCCATTTTTAAGGCATTTCGCGCATACATGAAATGAACACATTTTTCTCCAAAACTATAACAGATGCAAGCTTGTCCTGTTTGGTGGAGATGATATTTAATAAAATAAGTAGAAATCCACTAAAAGTTTTGTTTGGTTATCTTGCAATCCCGAGATAATCGTCTCCATGCTCCAAATCCATTTTAAAGCCATTTTTAAGGCATTTCGCGCATACATGAAATGAACACATTTTTCTCCAAAACTATAACAGATGCAAGCTTGTCCTGTTTGGTGGAGATGATATTTAATAAAATAAGTAGAAATCCACTAAAAGTTTTGTTTGGTTATCTTGCAATCCCGAGATAATCGTCTCCATGCTCCAAATCCATTTTAAAGCCATTTTTAAGGCATTTCGCGCATACATGAAATGAACACATTTTTCTCCAAAACTATAACAGATGCAAGCTTGTCCTGTTTGGTGGAGATGATATTTAATAAAATAAGTAGAAATCCACTAAAAGTTTTGTTTGGTTATCTTGCAATCCCGAGATAATCGTCTCCATGCTCCAAATCCATTTTAAAGCCATTTTTAAGGCATTTCGCGCATACATGAAATGAACACATTTTTCTCCAAAACTATAACAGATGCAAGCTTGTCCTGTTTGGTGGAGATGATATTTAATAAAATAAGTAGAAATCCACTAAAAGTTTTGTTTGGTTATCTTGCAATCCCGAGATAATCGTCTCCATGCTCCAAATCCATTTTAAAGCCATTTTTAAGGCATTTCGCGCATACATGAAATGAACACATTTTTCTCCAAAACTATAACAGATGCAAGCTTGTCCTGTTTGGTGGAGATGATATTTAATAAAATAAGTAGAAATCCACTAAAAGTTTTGTTTGGTTATCTTGCAATCCCGAGATAATCGTCTCCATGCTCCAAATCCATTTTAAAGCCATTTTTAAGGCATTTCGCGCATACATGAAATGAACACATTTTTCTCCAAAACTATAACAGATGCAAGCTTGTCCTGTTTGGTGGAGATGATATTTAATAAAATAAGTAGAAATCCACTAAAAGTTTTGTTTGGTTATCTTGCAATCCCGAGATAATCGTCTCCATGCTCCAAATCCATTTTAAAGCCATTTTTAAGGCATTTCGCGCATACATGAAATGAACACATTTTTCTCCAAAACTATAACAGATGCAAGCTTGTCCTGTTTGGTGGAGATGATATTTAATAAAATAAGTAGAAATCCACTAAAAGTTTTGTTTGGTTATCTTGCAATCCCGAGATAATCGTCTCCATGCTCCAAATCCATTTTAAAGCCATTTTTAAGGCATTTCGCGCATACATGAAATGAACACATTTTTCTCCAAAACTATAACAGATGCAAGCTTGTCCTGTTTGGTGGAGATGATATTTAATAAAATAAGTAGAAATCCACTAAAAGTTTTGTTTGGTTATCTTGCAATCCCGAGATAATCGTCTCCATGCTCCAAATCCATTTTAAAGCCATTTTTAAGGCATTTCGCGCATACATGAAATGAACACATTTTTCTCCAAAACTATAACAGATGCAAGCTTGTCCTGTTTGGTGGAGATGATATTTAATAAAATAAGTAGAAATCCACTAAAAGTTTTGTTTGGTTATCTTGCAATCCCGAGATAATCGTCTCCATGCTCCAAATCCATTTTAAAGCCATTTTTAAGGCATTTCGCGCATACATGAAATGAACACATTTTTCTCCAAAACTATAACAGATGCAAGCTTGTCCTGTTTGGTGGAGATGATATTTAATAAAATAAGTAGAAATCCACTAAAAGTTTTGTTTGGTTATCTTGCAATCCCGAGATAATCGTCTCCATGCTCCAAATCCATTTTAAAGCCATTTTTAAGGCATTTCGCGCATACATGAAATGAACACATTTTTCTCCAAAACTATAACAGATGCAAGCTTGTCCTGTTTGGTGGAGATGATATTTAATAAAATAAGTAGAAATCCACTAAAAGTTTTGTTTGGTTATCTTGCAATCCCGAGATAATCGTCTCCATGCTCCAAATCCATTTTAAAGCCATTTTTAAGGCATTTCGCGCATACATGAAATGAACACATTTTTCTCCAAAACTATAACAGATGCAAGCTTGTCCTGTTTGGTGGAGATGATATTTAATAAAATAAGTAGAAATCCACTAAAAGTTTTGTTTGGTTATCTTGCAATCCCGAGATAATCGTCTCCATGCTCCAAATCCATTTTAAAGCCATTTTTAAGGCATTTCGCGCATACATGAAATGAACACATTTTTCTCCAAAACTATAACAGATGCAAGCTTGTCCTGTTTGGTGGAGATGATATTTAATAAAATAAGTAGAAATCCACTAAAAGTTTTGTTTGGTTATCTTGCAATCCCGAGATAATCGTCTCCATGCTCCAAATCCATTTTAAAGCCATTTTTAAGGCATTTCGCGCATACATGAAATGAACACATTTTTCTCCAAAACTATAACAGATGCAAGCTTGTCCTGTTTGGTGGAGATGATATTTAATAAAATAAGTAGAAATCCACTAAAAGTTTTGTTTGGTTATCTTGCAATCCCGAGATAATCGTCTCCATGCTCCAAATCCATTTTAAAGCCATTTTTAAGGCATTTCGCGCATACATGAAATGAACACATTTTTCTCCAAAACTATAACAGATGCAAGCTTGTCCTGTTTGGTGGAGATGATATTTAATAAAATAAGTAGAAATCCACTAAAAGTTTTGTTTGGTTATCTTGCAATCCCGAGATAATCGTCTCCATGCTCCAAATCCATTTTAAAGCCATTTTTAAGGCATTTCGCGCATACATGAAATGAACACATTTTTCTCCAAAACTATAACAGATGCAAGCTTGTCCTGTTTGGTGGAGATGATATTTAATAAAATAAGTAGAAATCCACTAAAAGTTTTGTTTGGTTATCTTGCAATCCCGAGATAATCGTCTCCATGCTCCAAATCCATTTTAAAGCCATTTTTAAGGCATTTCGCGCATACATGAAATGAACACATTTTTCTCCAAAACTATAACAGATGCAAGCTTGTCCTGTTTGGTGGAGATGATATTTAATAAAATAAGTAGAAATCCACTAAAAGTTTTGTTTGGTTATCTTGCAATCCCGAGATAATCGTCTCCATGCTCCAAATCCATTTTAAAGCCATTTTTAAGGCATTTCGCGCATACATGAAATGAACACATTTTTCTCCAAAACTATAACAGATGCAAGCTTGTCCTGTTTGGTGGAGATGATATTTAATAAAATAAGTAGAAATCCACTAAAAGTTTTGTTTGGTTATCTTGCAATCCCGAGATAATCGTCTCCATGCTCCAAATCCATTTTAAAGCCATTTTTAAGGCATTTCGCGCATACATGAAATGAACACATTTTTCTCCAAAACTATAACAGATGCAAGCTTGTCCTGTTTGGTGGAGATGATATTTAATAAAATAAGTAGAAATCCACTAAAAGTTTTGTTTGGTTATCTTGCAATCCCGAGATAATCGTCTCCATGCTCCAAATCCATTTTAAAGCCATTTTTAAGGCATTTCGCGCATACATGAAATGAACACATTTTTCTCCAAAACTATAACAGATGCAAGCTTGTCCTGTTTGGTGGAGATGATATTTAATAAAATAAGTAGAAATCCACTAAAAGTTTTGTTTGGTTATCTTGCAATCCCGAGATAATCGTCTCCATGCTCCAAATCCATTTTAAAGCCATTTTTAAGGCATTTCGCGCATACATGAAATGAACACATTTTTCTCCAAAACTATAACAGATGCAAGCTTGTCCTGTTTGGTGGAGATGATATTTAATAAAATAAGTAGAAATCCACTAAAAGTTTTGTTTGGTTATCTTGCAATCCCGAGATAATCGTCTCCATGCTCCAAATCCATTTTAAAGCCATTTTTAAGGCATTTCGCGCATACATGAAATGAACACATTTTTCTCCAAAACTATAACAGATGCAAGCTTGTCCTGTTTGGTGGAGATGATATTTAATAAAATAAGTAGAAATCCACTAAAAGTTTTGTTTGGTTATCTTGCAATCCCGAGATAATCGTCTCCATGCTCCAAATCCATTTTAAAGCCATTTTTAAGGCATTTCGCGCATACATGAAATAATGAACACATTTTTCTCCAAAACTATAACAGATGCAAGCTTGTCCTGTTTGGTGGAGATGATATTTAATAAAATAAGTAGAAATCCACTAAAAGTTTTGTTTGGTTATCTTGCAATCCCGAGATAATCGTCTCCATGCTCCAAATCCATTTTAAAGCCATTTTTAAGGCATTTCGCGCATACATGAAATGAACACATTTTTCTCCAAAACTATAACAGATGCAAGCTTGTCCTGTTTGGTGGAGATGATATTTAATAAAATAAGTAGAAATCCACTAAAAGTTTTGTTTGGTTATCTTGCAATCCCGAGATAATCGTCTCCATGCTCCAAATCCATTTTAAAGCCATTTTTAAGGCATTTCGCGCATACATGAAATGAACACATTTTTCTCCAAAACTATAACAGATGCAAGCTTGTCCTGTTTGGTGGAGATGATATTTAATAAAATAAGTAGAAATCCACTAAAAGTTTTGTTTGGTTATCTTGCAATCCCGAGATAATCGTCTCCATGCTCCAAATCCATTTTAAAGCCATTTTTAAGGCATTTCGCGCATACATGAAATGAACACATTTTTCTCCAAAACTATAACAGATGCAAGCTTGTCCTGTTTGGTGGAGATGATATTTAATAAAATAAGTAGAAATCCACTAAAAGTTTTGTTTGGTTATCTTGCAATCCCGAGATAATCGTCTCCATGCTCCAAATCCATTTTAAAGCCATTTTTAAGGCATTTCGCGCATACATGAAATGAACACATTTTTCTCCAAAACTATAACAGATGCAAGCTTGTCCTGTTTGGTGGAGATGATATTTAATAAAATAAGTAGAAATCCACTAAAAGTTTTGTTTGGTTATCTTGCAATCCCGAGATAATCGTCTCCATGCTCCAAATCCATTTTAAAGCCATTTTTAAGGCATTTCGCGCATACATGAAATGAACACATTTTTCTCCAAAACTATAACAGATGCAAGCTTGTCCTGTTTGGTGGAGATGATATTTAATAAAATAAGTAGAAATCCACTAAAAGTTTTGTTTGGTTATCTTGCAATCCCGAGATAATCGTCTCCATGCTCCAAATCCATTTTAAAGCCATTTTTAAGGCATTTCGCGCATACATGAAATGAACACATTTTTCTCCAAAACTATAACAGATGCAAGCTTGTCCTGTTTGGTGGAGATGATATTTAATAAAATAAGTAGAAATCCACTAAAAGTTTTGTTTGGTTATCTTGCAATCCCGAGATAATCGTCTCCATGCTCCAAATCCATTTTAAAGCCATTTTTAAGGCATTTCGCGCATACATGAAATGAACACATTTTTCTCCAAAACTATAACAGATGCAAGCTTGTCCTGTTTGGTGGAGATGATATTTAATAAAATAAGTAGAAATCCACTAAAAGTTTTGTTTGGTTATCTTGCAATCCCGAGATAATCGTCTCCATGCTCCAAATCCATTTTAAAGCCATTTTTAAGGCATTTCGCGCATACATGAAATGAACACATTTTTCTCCAAAACTATAACAGATGCAAGCTTGTCCTGTTTGGTGGAGATGATATTTAATAAAATAAGTAGAAATCCACTAAAAGTTTTGTTTGGTTATCTTGCAATCCCGAGATAATCGTCTCCATGCTCCAAATCCATTTTAAAGCCATTTTTAAGGCATTTCGCGCATACATGAAATGAACACATTTTTCTCCAAAACTATAACAGATGCAAGCTTGTCCTGTTTGGTGGAGATGATATTTAATAAAATAAGTAGAAATCCACTAAAAGTTTTGTTTGGTTATCTTGCAATCCCGAGATAATCGTCTCCATGCTCCAAATCCATTTTAAAGCCATTTTTAAGGCATTTCGCGCATACATGAAATGAACACATTTTTCTCCAAAACTATAACAGATGCAAGCTTGTCCTGTTTGGTGGAGATGATATTTAATAAAATAAGTAGAAATCCACTAAAAGTTTTGTTTGGTTATCTTGCAATCCCGAGATAATCGTCTCCATGCTCCAAATCCATTTTAAAGCCATTTTTAAGGCATTTCGCGCATACATGAAATGAACACATTTTTCTCCAAAACTATAACAGATGCAAGCTTGTCCTGTTTGGTGGAGATGATATTTAATAAAATAAGTAGAAATCCACTAAAAGTTTTGTTTGGTTATCTTGCAATCCCGAGATAATCGTCTCCATGCTCCAAATCCATTTTAAAGCCATTTTTAAGGCATTTCGCGCATACATGAAATGAACACATTTTTCTCCAAAACTATAACAGATGCAAGCTTGTCCTGTTTGGTGGAGATGATATTTAATAAAATAAGTAGAAATCCACTAAAAGTTTTGTTTGGTTATCTTGCAATCCCGAGATAATCGTCTCCATGCTCCAAATCCATTTTAAAGCCATTTTTAAGGCATTTCGCGCATACATGAAATGAACACATTTTTCTCCAAAACTATAACAGATGCAAGCTTGTCCTGTTTGGTGGAGATGATATTTAATAAAATAAGTAGAAATCCACTAAAAGTTTTGTTTGGTTATCTTGCAATCCCGAGATAATCGTCTCCATGCTCCAAATCCATTTTAAAGCCATTTCTAAGGCATTTCGCGCATACATGAAATGAACACATTTTTCTCCAAAACTATAACAGATGCAAGCTTGTCCTGTTTGGTGGAGATGATATTTAATAAAATAAGTAGAAATCCACTAAAAGTTTTGTTTGGTTATCTTGCAATCCCGAGATAATCGTCTCCATGCTCCAAATCCATTTTAAAGCCATTTTTAAGGCATTTCGCGCATACATGAAATGAACACATTTTTCTCCAAAACTATAACAGATGCAAGCTTGTCCTGTTTGGTGGAGATGATATTTAATAAAATAAGTAGAAATCCACTAAAAGTTTTGTTTGGTTATCTTGCAATCCCGAGATAATCGTCTCCATGCTCCAAATCCATTTTAAAGCCATTTTTAAGGCATTTCGCGCATACATGAAATGAACACATTTTTCTCCAAAACTATAACAGATGCAAGCTTGTCCTGTTTGGTGGAGATGATATTTAATAAAATAAGTAGAAATCCACTAAAAGTTTTGTTTGGTTATCTTGCAATCCCGAGATAATCGTCTCCATGCTCCAAATCCATTTTAAAGCCATTTTTAAGGCATTTCGCGCATACATGAAATGAACACATTTTTCTCCAAAACTATAACAGATGCAAGCTTGTCCTGTTTGGTGGAGATGATATTTAATAAAATAAGTAGAAATCCACTAAAAGTTTTGTTTGGTTATCTTGCAATCCCGAGATAATCGTCTCCATGCTCCAAATCCATTTTAAAGCCATTTTTAAGGCATTTCGCGCATACATGAAATGAACACATTTTTCTCCAAAACTATAACAGATGCAAGCTTGTCCTGTTTGGTGGAGATGATATTTAATAAAATAAGTAGAAATCCACTAAAAGTTTTGTTTGGTTATCTTGCAATCCCGAGATAATCGTCTCCATGCTCCAAATCCATTTTAAAGCCATTTTTAAGGCATTTCGCGCATACATGAAATGAACACATTTTTCTCCAAAACTATAACAGATGCAAGCTTGTCCTGTTTGGTGGAGATGATATTTAATAAAATAAGTAGAAATCCACTAAAAGTTTTGTTTGGTTATCTTGCAATCCCGAGATAATCGTCTCCATGCTCCAAATCTATTTTAAAGCCATTTTTAAGGCATTTCGCGCATACATGAAATGAACACATTTTTCTCCAAAACTATAACAGATGCAAGCTTGTCCTGTTTGGTGGAGATGATATTTAATAAAATAAGTAGAAATCCACTAAAAGTTTTGTTTGGTTATCTTGCAATCCCGAGATAATCGTCTCCATGCTCCAAATCCATTTTAAAGCCATTTTTAAGGCATTTCGCGCATACATGAAATGAACACATTTTTCTCCAAAACTATAACAGATGCAAGCTTGTCCTGTTTGGTGGAGATGATATTTAATAAAATAAGTATGCGCGAAATGCCTTAAAAATGGCTTTAAAATGGATTTGGAGCATGGAGACGATTATCTCGGGATTGCAAGATAACCAAACAAAACTTTTAGTGGATTTCTACTTGTTTTATTAAATATTATCTCCACCAAACAGGACAAGCTTGCATCTGTTATAGTTTTGGAGAAAAATGTGTTCATTTCATGTATGCGCGAAATGCCTTAAAAATGGCTTTAAAATGGATTTGGAGCATGGAGACGATTATCTCGGGATTGCAAGATAACCAAACAAAACTTTTAGTGGATTTCTACTTATTTTATTAAATATCATCTCCACCAAACAGGACAAGCTTGCATCTGTTATAGTTTTGGAGAAAAATGTGTTCATTTCATGTATGCGCGAAATGCCTTAAAAATGGCTTTAAAATGGATTTGGAGCATGGAGACGATTATCTCGGGATTGCAAGATAACCAAACAAAACTTTTAGTGGATTTCTACTTATTTTATTAAATATCATCTCCACCAAACAGGACAAGCTTGCATCTGTTATAGTTTTGGAGAAAAATGTGTTCATTTCATGTATGCGCGAAATGCCTTAAAAATGGCTTTAAAATGGATTTGGAGCATGGAGACGATTATCTCGGGATTGCAAGATAACCAAACAAAACTTTTAGTGGATTTCTACTTATTTTATTAAATATCATCTCCACCAAACAGGACAAGCTTGCATCTGTTATAGTTTTGGAGAAAAATGTGTTCATTTCATGTATGCGCGAAATGCCTTAAAAATGGCTTTTAAATGGATTTGGAGCATGGAGACGATTATCTCGGGATTGCAAGATAACCAAACAAAACTTTTAGTGGATTTCTACTTATTTTATTAAATATCATCTCCACCAAACAGGACAAGCTTGCATCTGTTATAGTTTTGGAGAAAAATGTGTTCATTTCATGTATGCACGAAATGCCTTAAAAATGGCTTAAAATGGATTTGGAGCATGGAGACGATTTTCTCGGGATTGCAAGATAACCAAACAAAACTTTTAGTGGATTTCTACTTATTTTATTAAATATCATCTCCACCAAACAGGACAAGCTTGCATCTGTTATAGTTTTGGAGAAAAATGTGTTCATTTCATGTATGCGCGAAATGCCTTAAAAATGGCTTTAAAATGGATTTGGAGCATGGAGACGATTATCTCGGGATTGCAAGATAACCAAACAAAACTTTTAGTGGATTTCTACTTATTTTATTAAATATCATCTCCACCAAACAGGACAAGCTTGCATCTGTTATAGTTTTGGAGAAAAATGTGTTCATTTCATGTATGCGCGAAATGCCTTAAAAATGGCTTTAAAATGGATTTGGAGCATGGAGACGATTATCTCGGGATTGCAAGATAACCAAACAAAACTTTTAGTGGATTTCTACTTATTTTATTAAATATCATCTCCACCAAACAGGACAAGCTTGCATCTGTTATAGTTTTGGAGAAAAATGTGTTCATTTCATGTATGCGCGAAATGCCTTAAAATGGCTTTAAAATGGATTTGGAGCATGGAGACGATTATCTCGGGATTGCAAGATAACCAAACAAAACTTTTAGTGGATTTCTACTTATTTTATTAAATATCATCTCCACCAAACAGGACAAGCTTGCATCTGTTATAGTTTTGGAGAAAAATGTGTTAATTTCATGTATGCGCGAAATGCCTTAAAAATGGCTTTAAAATGGATTTGGAGCATGGAGACGATTATCTCGGGATTGCAAGATAACCAAACAAAACTTTTAGTGGATTTCTACTTATTTTATTAAATATCATCTCCACCAAACAGGACAAGCTTGCATCTGTTATAGTTTTGGAGAAAAATGTGTTCATTTCATGTATGCGCGAAATGCCTTAAAAATGGCTTTAAAATGGATTTGGAGCATGGAGACGATTATCTCGGGATTGCAAGATAACCAAACAAAACTTTTAGTGGATTTCTACTTATTTTATTAAATATCATCTCCACCAAACAGGACAAGCTTGCATCTGTTATAGTTTTGGAGAAAAATGTGTTCATTTCATGTATGCGCGAAATGCCTTAAAAATGGCTTTAAAATGGATTTGGAGCATGGAGACGATTATCTCGGGATTGCAAGATAACCAAACAAAACTTTTAGTGGATTTCTACTTATTTTATTAAATATCATCTCCACCAAACAGGACAAGCTTGCATCTGTTATAGTTTTGGAGAAAAATGTGTTCATTTCATGTATGCGCGAAATGCCTTAAAAATGGCTTTAAATGGATTTGGAGCATGGAGACGATTATCTCGGGATTGCAAGATAACCAACAAAACTTTTAGTGGATTTCTACTTATTTTATTAAATATCATCTCCACCAAACAGGACAAGCTTGCATCTGTTATAGTTTTGGAGAAAAATGTGTTCATTTCATGTATGCGCGAAATGCCTTAAAAATGGCTTTAAATGGATTTGGAGCATGGAGACGATTATCTCGGGATTGCAAGATAACCAAACAAAACTTTTAGTGGATTTCTACTTATTTTATTAAATATCATCTCCACCAAACAGGACAAGCTTGCATCTGTTATAGTTTTGGAGAAAATGTGTTCATTTCATGTATGCGCGAAATGCCTTAAAAATGGCTTTAAAATGGATTTGGAGCATGGAGACGATTATCTCGGATTGCAAGATAACCAAACAAAACTTTTAGTGGATTTCTACTTATTTTATTAAATATCATCTCCACCAAACAGGACAAGCTTGCATCTGTTATAGTTTTGGAGAAAAATGTGTTCATTTCATGTATGCGCAAAATGCCTTAAAAATGGCTTTAAAATGGATTTGGAGCATGGAGACGATTATCTCGGATTGCAAGATAACCAAACAAAACTTTTAGTGGATTTCTACTTATTTTTATTAAATATCATCTCACCAAACAGGACAAGCTTGCATCTGTTATAGTTTTGGAGAAAAATGTGTTCATTTCATGTATGCGCGAAATGCCTTAAAAATGGCTTTAAAATGGATTTAGAGCATGGAGACGATTATCTCGGGATTGCAAGATAACCAAACAAAACTTTTAGTGGATTTCTACTTATTTTATTAAATATCATCTCCACCAAACAGGACAAGCTTGCATCTGTTATAGTTTTGGAGAAAAACTGGTTCATTTCATGTATGCGCGAAATGCCTTAAAAATGGCTTTAAAATGGATTTGGAGCATGGAGACGATTATCTCGGATTGCAAGATAACCAAACAAAACTTTTAGTGGATTTCTACTTATTTATTAAATATCATCTCCACCAAACAGGACAAGCTTGCATCTGTTATAGTTTTGGAGAAAAATGTGTTCATTTCATGTATGCGCGAAATGCCTTAAAAATGGCTTTAAAATGGATTTGGAGCATGGAGACGATTATCTCGGGATTGCAAGATAACCAAACAAAACTTTTAGTGGATTTCTACTTATTTTATTAAATATCATCTCCACCAAACAGGACAAGCTTGCATCTTTTATAGTTTTGGAGAAAAATGTGTTCATTTCATGTATGCGCGAAATGCCTTAAAAATGGCTTTAAAATGGATTTTGAGCATGGAGACGATTATCTCGGGATTGCAAGATAACCAAACAAAACTTTTAGTGGATTTCTACTTATTTTATTAAATATCATCTCCACCAAACAGGACAAGCTTGCATCTGTTATAGTTTTGGAGAAAAATGTGTTCATTTCATGTATGCGCGAAATGCCTTAAAAATGGCTTTAAAATGGATTTGGAGCATGGAGACGATTATCTCGGGATTGCAAGATAACCAAACAAAACTTTTAGTGGATTTCTACTTATTTTATTAAATATCATCTCCACCAAACAGGACAAGCTTGCATCTGTTATAGTTTTGGAGAAAAATGTGTTCATTTCATGTATGCGCGAAATGCCTTAAAAATGGCTTTAAAATGGATTTGGAGCATGGAGACGATTATCTCGGGATTGCAAGATAACCAAACAAAACTTTTAGTGGATTTCTACTTATTTTATTAAATATCATCTCCACCAAACAGGACAAGCTTGCATCTGTTATAGTTTTGGAGAAAAATGTGTTCATTTCATGTATGCGCGAAATGCCTTAAAAATGGCTTTAAAATGGATTTGGAGCATGGAGACGATTATCTCGGGATTGCAAGATAACCAAACAAAACTTTTAGTGGATTTCTACTTATTTTATTAAATATCATCTCCACCAAACAGGACAAGCTTGCATCTGTTATAGTTTTGGAGAAAAATGTGTTCATTTCATGTATGCGCGAAATGCCTTAAAAATGGCTTTAAAATGGATTTGGAGCATGGAGACGATTATCTCGGGATTGCAAGATAACCAAACAAAACTTTTAGTGGATTTCTACTTATTTTATTAAATATCATCTCCACCAAACAGGACAAGCTTGCATCTGTTATAGTTTTGGAGAAAAATGTGTTCATTTCATGTATGCGCGAAATGCCTTAAAAATGGCTTTAAAATGGATTTGGAGCATGGAGACGATTATCTCGGGATTGCAAGATAACCAAACAAAACTTTTAGTGGATTTCTACTTATTTTATTAAATATCATCTCCACCAAACAGGACAAGCTTGCATCTGTTATAGTTTTGGAGAAAAATGTGTTCATTTCATGTATGCGCGAAATGCCTTAAAAATGGCTTTAAAATGGATTTGGAGCATGGAGACGATTATCTCGGGATTGCAAGATAACCAAACAAAACTTTTAGTGGATTTCTACTTATTTTATTAAATATCATCTCCACCAAACAGGACAAGCTTGCATCTGTTATAGTTTTGGAGAAAAATGTGTTCATTTCATGTATGCGCGAAATGCCTTAAAAATGGCTTTAAAATGGATTTGGAGCATGGAGACGATTATCTCGGGATTGCAAGATAACCAAACAAAACTTTTAGTGGATTTCTACTTATTTTATTAAATATCATCTCCACCAAACAGGACAAGCTTGCATCTGTTATAGTTTTGGAGAAAAATGTGTTCATTTCATGTATGCGCGAAATGCCTTAAAAATGGCTTTAAAATGGATTTGGAGCATGGAGACGATTATCTCGGGATTGCAAGATAACCAAACAAAACTTTTAGTGGATTTCTACTTATTTTATTAAATATCATCTCCACCAAACAGGACAAGCTTGCATCTGTTATAGTTTTGGAGAAAAATGTGTTCATTTCATGTATGCGCGAAATGCCTTAAAAATGGCTTTAAAATGGATTTGGAGCATGGAGACGATTATCTCGGGATTGCAAGATAACCAAACAAAACTTTTAGTGGATTTCTACTTATTTTATTAAATATCATCTCCACCAAACAGGACAAGCTTGCATCTGTTATAGTTTTGGAGAAAAATGTGTTCATTTCATGTATGCGCGAAATGCCTTAAAAATGGCTTTAAAATGGATTTGGAGCATGGAGACGATTATCTCGGGATTGCAAGATAACCAAACAAAACTTTTAGTGGATTTCTACTTATTTTATTAAATATCATCTCCACCAAACAGGACAAGCTTGCATCTGTTATAGTTTTGGAGAAAAATGTGTTCATTTCATGTATGCGCGAAATGCCTTAAAAATGGCTTTAAAATGGATTTGGAGCATGGAGACGATTATCTCGGGATTGCAAGATAACCAAACAAAACTTTTAGTGGATTTCTACTTATTTTATTAAATATCATCTCCACCAAACAGGACAAGCTTGCATCTGTTATAGTTTTGGAGAAAAATGTGTTCATTTCATGTATGCGCGAAATGCCTTAAAAATGGCTTTAAAATGGATTTGGAGCATGGAGACGATTATCTCGGGATTGCAAGATAACCAAACAAAACTTTTAGTGGATTTCTACTTATTTTATTAAATATCATCTCCACCAAACAGGACAAGCTTGCATCTGTTATAGTTTTGGAGAAAAATGTGTTCATTTCATGTATGCGCGAAATGCCTTAAAAATGGCTTTAAAATGGATTTGGAGCATGGAGACGATTATCTCGGGATTGCAAGATAACCAAACAAAACTTTTAGTGGATTTCTACTTATTTTATTAAATATCATCTCCACCAAACAGGACAAGCTTGCATCTGTTATAGTTTTGGAGAAAAATGTGTTCATTTCATGTATGCGCGAAATGCCTTAAAAATGGCTTTAAAATGGATTTGGAGCATGGAGACGATTATCTCGGGATTGCAAGATAACCAAACAAAACTTTTAGTGGATTTCTACTTATTTTATTAAATATCATCTCCACCAAACAGGACAAGCTTGCATCTGTTATAGTTTTGGAGAAAAATGTGTTCATTTCATGTATGCGCGAAATGCCTTAAAAATGGCTTTAAAATGGATTTGGAGCATGGAGACGATTATCTCGGGATTGCAAGATAACCAAACAAAACTTTTAGTGGATTTCTACTTATTTTATTAAATATCATCTCCACCAAACAGGACAAGCTTGCATCTGTTATAGTTTTGGAGAAAAATGTGTTCATTTCATGTATGCGCGAAATGCCTTAAAAATGGCTTTAAAATGGATTTGGAGCATGGAGACGATTATCTCGGGATTGCAAGATAACCAAACAAAACTTTTAGTGGATTTCTACTTATTTTATTAAATATCATCTCCACCAAACAGGACAAGCTTGCATCTGTTATAGTTTTGGAGAAAAATGTGTTCATTTCATGTATGCGCGAAATGCCTTAAAAATGGCTTTAAAATGGATTTGGAGCATGGAGACGATTATCTCGGGATTGCAAGATAACCAAACAAAACTTTTAGTGGATTTCTACTTATTTTATTAAATATCATCTCCACCAAACAGGACAAGCTTGCATCTGTTATAGTTTTGGAGAAAAATGTGTTCATTTCATGTATGCGCGAAATGCCTTAAAAATGGCTTTAAAATGGATTTGGAGCATGGAGACGATTATCTCGGGATTGCAAGATAACCAAACAAAACTTTTAGTGGATTTCTACTTATTTTATTAAATATCATCTCCACCAAACAGGACAAGCTTGCATCTGTTATAGTTTTGGAGAAAAATGTGTTCATTTCATGTATGCGCGAAATGCCTTAAAAATGGCTTTAAAATGGATTTGGAGCATGGAGACGATTATCTCGGGATTGCAAGATAACCAAACAAAACTTTTAGTGGATTTCTACTTATTTTATTAAATATCATCTCCACCAAACAGGACAAGCTTGCATCTGTTATAGTTTTGGAGAAAAATGTGTTCATTTCATGTATGCGCGAAATGCCTTAAAAATGGCTTTAAAATGGATTTGGAGCATGGAGACGATTATCTCGGGATTGCAAGATAACCAAACAAAACTTTTAGTGGATTTCTACTTATTTTATTAAATATCATCTCCACCAAACAGGACAAGCTTGCATCTGTTATAGTTTTGGAGAAAAATGTGTTCATTTCATGTATGCGCGAAATGCCTTAAAAATGGCTTTAAAATGGATTTGGAGCATGGAGACGATTATCTCGGGATTGCAAGATAACCAAACAAAACTTTTAGTGGATTTCTACTTATTTTATTAAATATCATCTCCACCAAACAGGACAAGCTTGCATCTGTTATAGTTTTGGAGAAAAATGTGTTCATTTCATGTATGCGCGAAATGCCTTAAAAATGGCTTTAAAATGGATTTGGAGCATGGAGACGATTATCTCGGGATTGCAAGATAACCAAACAAAACTTTTAGTGGATTTCTACTTATTTTATTAAATATCATCTCCACCAAACAGGACAAGCTTGCATCTGTTATAGTTTTGGAGAAAAATGTGTTCATTTCATGTATGCGCGAAATGCCTTAAAAATGGCTTTAAAATGGATTTGGAGCATGGAGACGATTATCTCGGGATTGCAAGATAACCAAACAAAACTTTTAGTGGATTTCTACTTATTTTATTAAATATCATCTCCACCAAACAGGACAAGCTTGCATCTGTTATAGTTTTGGAGAAAAATGTGTTCATTTCATGTATGCGCGAAATGCCTTAAAAATGGCTTTAAAATGGATTTGGAGCATGGAGACGATTATCTCGGGATTGCAAGATAACCAAACAAAACTTTTAGTGGATTTCTACTTATTTTATTAAATATCATCTCCACCAAACAGGACAAGCTTGCATCTGTTATAGTTTTGGAGAAAAATGTGTTCATTTCATGTATGCGCGAAATGCCTTAAAAATGGCTTTAAAATGGATTTGGAGCATGGAGACGATTATCTCGGGATTGCAAGATAACCAAACAAAACTTTTAGTGGATTTCTACTTATTTTATTAAATATCATCTCCACCAAACAGGACAAGCTTGCATCTGTTATAGTTTTGGAGAAAAATGTGTTCATTTCATGTATGCGCGAAATGCCTTAAAAATGGCTTTAAAATGGATTTGGAGCATGGAGACGATTATCTCGGGATTGCAAGATAACCAAACAAAACTTTTAGTGGATTTCTACTTATTTTATTAAATATCATCTCCACCAAACAGGACAAGCTTGCATCTGTTATAGTTTTGGAGAAAAATGTGTTCATTTCATGTATGCGCGAAATGCCTTAAAAATGGCTTTAAAATGGATTTGGAGCATGGAGACGATTATCTCGGGATTGCAAGATAACCAAACAAAACTTTTAGTGGATTTCTACTTATTTTATTAAATATCATCTCCACCAAACAGGACAAGCTTGCATCTGTTATAGTTTTGGAGAAAAATGTGTTCATTTCATGTATGCGCGAAATGCCTTAAAAATGGCTTTAAAATGGATTTGGAGCATGGAGACGATTATCTCGGGATTGCAAGATAACCAAACAAAACTTTTAGTGGATTTCTACTTATTTTATTAAATATCATCTCCACCAAACAGGACAAGCTTGCATCTGTTATAGTTTTGGAGAAAAATGTGTTCATTTCATGTATGCGCGAAATGCCTTAAAAATGGCTTTAAAATGGATTTGGAGCATGGAGACGATTATCTCGGGATTGCAAGATAACCAAACAAAACTTTTAGTGGATTTCTACTTATTTTATTAAATATCATCTCCACCAAACAGGACAAGCTTGCATCTGTTATAGTTTTGGAGAAAAATGTGTTCATTTCATGTATGCGCGAAATGCCTTAAAAATGGCTTTAAAATGGATTTGGAGCATGGAGACGATTATCTCGGGATTGCAAGATAACCAAACAAAACTTTTAGTGGATTTCTACTTATTTTATTAAATATCATCTCCACCAAACAGGACAAGCTTGCATCTGTTATAGTTTTGGAGAAAAATGTGTTCATTTCATGTATGCGCGAAATGCCTTAAAAATGGCTTTAAAATGGATTTGGAGCATGGAGACGATTATCTCGGGATTGCAAGATAACCAAACAAAACTTTTAGTGGATTTCTACTTATTTTATTAAATATCATCTCCACCAAACAGGACAAGCTTGCATCTGTTATAGTTTTGGAGAAAAATGTGTTCATTTCATGTATGCGCGAAATGCCTTAAAAATGGCTTTAAAATGGATTTGGAGCATGGAGACGATTATCTCGGGATTGCAAGATAACCAAACAAAACTTTTAGTGGATTTCTACTTATTTTATTAAATATCATCTCCACCAAACAGGACAAGCTTGCATCTGTTATAGTTTTGGAGAAAAATGTGTTCATTTCATGTATGCGCGAAATGCCTTAAAAATGGCTTTAAAATGGATTTGGAGCATGGAGACGATTATCTCGGGATTGCAAGATAACCAAACAAAACTTTTAGTGGATTTCTACTTATTTTATTAAATATCATCTCCACCAAACAGGACAAGCTTGCATCTGTTATAGTTTTGGAGAAAAATGTGTTCATTTCATGTATGCGCGAAATGCCTTAAAAATGGCTTTAAAATGGATTTGGAGCATGGAGACGATTATCTCGGGATTGCAAGATAACCAAACAAAACTTTTAGTGGATTTCTACTTATTTTATTAAATATCATCTCCACCAAACAGGACAAGCTTGCATCTGTTATAGTTTTGGAGAAAAATGTGTTCATTTCATGTATGCGCGAAATGCCTTAAAAATGGCTTTAAAATGGATTTGGAGCATGGAGACGATTATCTCGGGATTGCAAGATAACCAAACAAAACTTTTAGTGGATTTCTACTTATTTTATTAAATATCATCTCCACCAAACAGGACAAGCTTGCATCTGTTATAGTTTTGGAGAAAAATGTGTTCATTTCATGTATGCGCGAAATGCCTTAAAAATGGCTTTAAAATGGATTTGGAGCATGGAGACGATTATCTCGGGATTGCAAGATAACCAAACAAAACTTTTAGTGGATTTCTACTTATTTTATTAAATATCATCTCCACCAAACAGGACAAGCTTGCATCTGTTATAGTTTTGGAGAAAAATGTGTTCATTTCATGTATGCGCGAAATGCCTTAAAAATGGCTTTAAAATGGATTTGGAGCATGGAGACGATTATCTCGGGATTGCAAGATAACCAAACAAAACTTTTAGTGGATTTCTACTTATTTTATTAAATATCATCTCCACCAAACAGGACAAGCTTGCATCTGTTATAGTTTTGGAGAAAAATGTGTTCATTTCATGTATGCGCGAAATGCCTTAAAAATGGCTTTAAAATGGATTTGGAGCATGGAGACGATTATCTCGGGATTGCAAGATAACCAAACAAAACTTTTAGTGGATTTCTACTTATTTTATTAAATATCATCTCCACCAAACAGGACAAGCTTGCATCTGTTATAGTTTTGGAGAAAAATGTGTTCATTTCATGTATGCGCGAAATGCCTTAAAAATGGCTTTAAAATGGATTTGGAGCATGGAGACGATTATCTCGGGATTGCAAGATAACCAAACAAAACTTTTAGTGGATTTCTACTTATTTTATTAAATATCATCTCCACCAAACAGGACAAGCTTGCATCTGTTATAGTTTTGGAGAAAAATGTGTTCATTTCATGTATGCGCGAAATGCCTTAAAAATGGCTTTAAAATGGATTTGGAGCATGGAGACGATTATCTCGGGATTGCAAGATAACCAAACAAAACTTTTAGTGGATTTCTACTTATTTTATTAAATATCATCTCCACCAAACAGGACAAGCTTGCATCTGTTATAGTTTTGGAGAAAAATGTGTTCATTTCATGTATGCGCGAAATGCCTTAAAAATGGCTTTAAAATGGATTTGGAGCATGGAGACGATTATCTCGGGATTGCAAGATAACCAAACAAAACTTTTAGTGGATTTCTACTTATTTTATTAAATATCATCTCCACCAAACAGGACAAGCTTGCATCTGTTATAGTTTTGGAGAAAAATGTGTTCATTTCATGTATGCGCGAAATGCCTTAAAAATGGCTTTAAAATGGATTTGGAGCATGGAGACGATTATCTCGGGATTGCAAGATAACCAAACAAAACTTTTAGTGGATTTCTACTTATTTTATTAAATATCATCTCCACCAAACAGGACAAGCTTGCATCTGTTATAGTTTTGGAGAAAAATGTGTTCATTTCATGTATGCGCGAAATGCCTTAAAAATGGCTTTAAAATGGATTTGGAGCATGGAGACGATTATCTCGGGATTGCAAGATAACCAAACAAAACTTTTAGTGGATTTCTACTTATTTTATTAAATATCATCTCCACCAAACAGGACAAGCTTGCATCTGTTATAGTTTTGGAGAAAAATGTGTTCATTTCATGTATGCGCGAAATGCCTTAAAAATGGCTTTAAAATGGATTTGGAGCATGGAGACGATTATCTCGGGATTGCAAGATAACCAAACAAAACTTTTAGTGGATTTCTACTTATTTTATTAAATATCATCTCCACCAAACAGGACAAGCTTGCATCTGTTATAGTTTTGGAGAAAAATGTGTTCATTTCATGTATGCGCGAAATGCCTTAAAAATGGCTTTAAAATGGATTTGGAGCATGGAGACGATTATCTCGGGATTGCAAGATAACCAAACAAAACTTTTAGTGGATTTCTACTTATTTTATTAAATATCATCTCCACCAAACAGGACAAGCTTGCATCTGTTATAGTTTTGGAGAAAAATGTGTTCATTTCATGTATGCGCGAAATGCCTTAAAAATGGCTTTAAAATGGATTTGGAGCATGGAGACGATTATCTCGGGATTGCAAGATAACCAAACAAAACTTTTAGTGGATTTCTACTTATTTTATTAAATATCATCTCCACCAAACAGGACAAGCTTGCATCTGTTATAGTTTTGGAGAAAAATGTGTTCATTTCATGTATGCGCGAAATGCCTTAAAAATGGCTTTAAAATGGATTTGGAGCATGGAGACGATTATCTCGGGATTGCAAGATAACCAAACAAAACTTTTAGTGGATTTCTACTTATTTTATTAAATATCATCTCCACCAAACAGGACAAGCTTGCATCTGTTATAGTTTTGGAGAAAAATGTGTTCATTTCATGTATGCGCGAAATGCCTTAAAAATGGCTTTAAAATGGATTTGGAGCATGGAGACGATTATCTCGGGATTGCAAGATAACCAAACAAAACTTTTAGTGGATTTCTACTTATTTTATTAAATATCATCTCCACCAAACAGGACAAGCTTGCATCTGTTATAGTTTTGGAGAAAAATGTGTTCATTTCATGTATGCGCGAAATGCCTTAAAAATGGCTTTAAAATGGATTTGGAGCATGGAGACGATTATCTCGGGATTGCAAGATAACCAAACAAAACTTTTAGTGGATTTCTACTTATTTTATTAAATATCATCTCCACCAAACAGGACAAGCTTGCATCTGTTATAGTTTTGGAGAAAAATGTGTTCATTTCATGTATGCGCGAAATGCCTTAAAAATGGCTTTAAAATGGATTTGGAGCATGGAGACGATTATCTCGGGATTGCAAGATAACCAAACAAAACTTTTAGTGGATTTCTACTTATTTTATTAAATATCATCTCCACCAAACAGGACAAGCTTGCATCTGTTATAGTTTTGGAGAAAAATGTGTTCATTTCATGTATGCGCGAAATGCCTTAAAAATGGCTTTAAAATGGATTTGGAGCATGGAGACGATTATCTCGGGATTGCAAGATAACCAAACAAAACTTTTAGTGGATTTCTACTTATTTTATTAAATATCATCTCCACCAAACAGGACAAGCTTGCATCTGTTATAGTTTTGGAGAAAAATGTGTTCATTTCATGTATGCGCGAAATGCCTTAAAAATGGCTTTAAAATGGATTTGGAGCATGGAGACGATTATCTCGGGATTGCAAGATAACCAAACAAAACTTTTAGTGGATTTCTACTTATTTTATTAAATATCATCTCCACCAAACAGGACAAGCTTGCATCTGTTATAGTTTTGGAGAAAAATGTGTTCATTTCATGTATGCGCGAAATGCCTTAAAAATGGCTTTAAAATGGATTTGGAGCATGGAGACGATTATCTCGGGATTGCAAGATAACCAAACAAAACTTTTAGTGGATTTCTACTTATTTTATTAAATATCATCTCCACCAAACAGGACAAGCTTGCATCTGTTATAGTTTTGGAGAAAAATGTGTTCATTTCATGTATGCGCGAAATGCCTTAAAAATGGCTTTAAAATGGATTTGGAGCATGGAGACGATTATCTCGGGATTGCAAGATAACCAAACAAAACTTTTAGTGGATTTCTACTTATTTTATTAAATATCATCTCCACCAAACAGGACAAGCTTGCATCTGTTATAGTTTTGGAGAAAAATGTGTTCATTTCATGTATGCGCGAAATGCCTTAAAAATGGCTTTAAAATGGATTTGGAGCATGGAGACGATTATCTCGGGATTGCAAGATAACCAAACAAAACTTTTAGTGGATTTCTACTTATTTTATTAAATATCATCTCCACCAAACAGGACAAGCTTGCATCTGTTATAGTTTTGGAGAAAAATGTGTTCATTTCATGTATGCGCGAAATGCCTTAAAAATGGCTTTAAAATGGATTTGGAGACATGGAGACGATTATCTCGGGATTGCAAGATAACCAAACAAAACTTTTAGTGGATTTCTACTTATTTTATTAAATATCATCTCCACCAAACAGGACAAGCTTGCATCTGTTATAGTTTTGGAGAAAAATGTGTTCATTTCATGTATGCGCGAAATGCCTTAAAAATGGCTTTAAAATGGATTTGGAGCATGGAGACGATTATCTCGGGATTGCAAGATAACCAAACAAAACTTTTAGTGGATTTCTACTTATTTTATTAAATATCATCTCCACCAAACAGGACAAGCTTGCATCTGTTATAGTTTTGGAGAAAAATGTGTTCATTTCATGTATGCGCGAAATGCCTTAAAAATGGCTTTAAAATGGATTTGGAGCATGGAGACGATTATCTCGGGATTGCAAGATAACCAAACAAAACTTTTAGTGGATTTCTACTTATTTTATTAAATATCATCTCCACCAAACAGGACAAGCTTGCATCTGTTATAGTTTTGGAGAAAAATGTGTTCATTTCATGTATGCGCGAAATGCCTTAAAAATGGCTTTAAAATGGATTTGGAGCATGGAGACGATTATCTCGGGATTGCAAGATAACCAAACAAAACTTTTAGTGGATTTCTACTTATTTTATTAAATATCATCTCCACCAAACAGGACAAGCTTGCATCTGTTATAGTTTTGGAGAAAAATGTGTTCATTTCATGTATGCGCGAAATGCCTTAAAAATGGCTTTAAAATGGATTTGGAGCATGGAGACGATTATCTCGGGATTGCAAGATAACCAAACAAAACTTTTAGTGGATTTCTACTTATTTTATTAAATATCATCTCCACCAAACAGGACAAGCTTGCATCTGTTATAGTTTTGGAGAAAAATGTGTTCATTTCATGTATGCGCGAAATGCCTTAAAAATGGCTTTAAAATGGATTTGGAGCATGGAGACGATTATCTCGGGATTGCAAGATAACCAAACAAAACTTTTAGTGGATTTCTACTTATTTTATTAAATATCATCTCCACCAAACAGGACAAGCTTGCATCTGTTATAGTTTTGGAGAAAAATGTGTTCATTTCATGTATGCGCGAAATGCCTTAAAAATGGCTTTAAAATGGATTTGGAGCATGGAGACGATTATCTCGGGATTGCAAGATAACCAAACAAAACTTTTAGTGGATTTCTACTTATTTTATTAAATATCATCTCCACCAAACAGGACAAGCTTGCATCTGTTATAGTTTTGGAGAAAAATGTGTTCATTTCATGTATGCGCGAAATGCCTTAAAAATGGCTTTAAAATGGATTTGGAGCATGGAGACGATTATCTCGGGATTGCAAGATAACCAAACAAAACTTTTAGTGGATTTCTACTTATTTTATTAAATATCATCTCCACCAAACAGGACAAGCTTGCATCTGTTATAGTTTTGGAGAAAAATGTGTTCATTTCATGTATGCGCGAAATGCCTTAAAAATGGCTTTAAAATGGATTTGGAGCATGGAGACGATTATCTCGGGATTGCAAGATAACCAAACAAAACTTTTAGTGGATTTCTACTTATTTTATTAAATATCATCTCCACCAAACAGGACAAGCTTGCATCTGTTATAGTTTTGGAGAAAAATGTGTTCATTTCATGTATGCGCGAAATGCCTTAAAAATGGCTTTAAAATGGATTTGGAGCATGGAGACGATTATCTCGGGATTGCAAGATAACCAAACAAAACTTTTAGTGGATTTCTACTTATTTTATTAAATATCATCTCCACCAAACAGGACAAGCTTGCATCTGTTATAGTTTTGGAGAAAAATGTGTTCATTTCATGTATGCGCGAAATGCCTTAAAAATGGCTTTAAAATGGATTTGGAGCATGGAGACGATTATCTCGGGATTGCAAGATAACCAAACAAAACTTTTAGTGGATTTCTACTTATTTTATTAAATATCATCTCCACCAAACAGGACAAGCTTGCATCTGTTATAGTTTTGGAGAAAAATGTGTTCATTTCATGTATGCGCGAAATGCCTTAAAAATGGCTTTAAAATGGATTTGGAGCATGGAGACGATTATCTCGGGATTGCAAGATAACCAAACAAAACTTTTAGTGGATTTCTACTTATTTTATTAAATATCATCTCCACCAAACAGGACAAGCTTGCATCTGTTATAGTTTTGGAGAAAAATGTGTTCATTTCATGTATGCGCGAAATGCCTTAAAAATGGCTTTAAAATGGATTTGGAGCATGGAGACGATTATCTCGGGATTGCAAGATAACCAAACAAAACTTTTAGTGGATTTCTACTTATTTTATTAAATATCATCTCCACCAAACAGGACAAGCTTGCATCTGTTATAGTTTTGGAGAAAAATGTGTTCATTTCATGTATGCGCGAAATGCCTTAAAAATGGCTTTAAAATGGATTTGGAGCATGGAGACGATTATCTCGGGATTGCAAGATAACCAAACAAAACTTTTAGTGGATTTCTACTTATTTTATTAAATATCATCTCCACCAAACAGGACAAGCTTGCATCTGTTATAGTTTTGGAGAAAAATGTGTTCATTTCATGTATGCGCGAAATGCCTTAAAAATGGCTTTAAAATGGATTTGGAGCATGGAGACGATTATCTCGGGATTGCAAGATAACCAAACAAAACTTTTAGTGGATTTCTACTTATTTTATTAAATATCATCTCCACCAAACAGGACAAGCTTGCATCTGTTATAGTTTTGGAGAAAAATGTGTTCATTTCATGTATGCGCGAAATGCCTTAAAAATGGCTTTAAAATGGATTTGGAGCATGGAGACGATTATCTCGGGATTGCAAGATAACCAAACAAAACTTTTAGTGGATTTCTACTTATTTTATTAAATATCATCTCCACCAAACAGGACAAGCTTGCATCTGTTATAGTTTTGGAGAAAAATGTGTTCATTTCATGTATGCGCGAAATGCCTTAAAAATGGCTTTAAAATGGATTTGGAGCATGGAGACGATTATCTCGGGATTGCAAGATAACCAAACAAAACTTTTAGTGGATTTCTACTTATTTTATTAAATATCATCTCCACCAAACAGGACAAGCTTGCATCTGTTATAGTTTTGGAGAAAAATGTGTTCATTTCATGTATGCGCGAAATGCCTTAAAAATGGCTTTAAAATGGATTTGGAGCATGGAGACGATTATCTCGGGATTGCAAGATAACCAAACAAAACTTTTAGTGGATTTCTACTTATTTTATTAAATATCATCTCCACCAAACAGGACAAGCTTGCATCTGTTATAGTTTTGGAGAAAAATGTGTTCATTTCATGTATGCGCGAAATGCCTTAAAAATGGCTTTAAAATGGATTTGGAGCATGGAGACGATTATCTCGGGATTGCAAGATAACCAAACAAAACTTTTAGTGGATTTCTACTTATTTTATTAAATATCATCTCCACCAAACAGGACAAGCTTGCATCTGTTATAGTTTTGGAGAAAAATGTGTTCATTTCATGTATGCGCGAAATGCCTTAAAAATGGCTTTAAAATGGATTTGGAGCATGGAGACGATTATCTCGGGATTGCAAGATAACCAAACAAAACTTTTAGTGGATTTCTACTTATTTTATTAAATATCATCTCCACCAAACAGGACAAGCTTGCATCTGTTATAGTTTTGGAGAAAAATGTGTTCATTTCATGTATGCGCGAAATGCCTTAAAAATGGCTTTAAAATGGATTTGGAGCATGGAGACGATTATCTCGGGATTGCAAGATAACCAAACAAAACTTTTAGTGGATTTCTACTTATTTTATTAAATATCATCTCCACCAAACAGGACAAGCTTGCATCTGTTATAGTTTTGGAGAAAAATGTGTTCATTTCATGTATGCGCGAAATGCCTTAAAAATGGCTTTAAAATGGATTTGGAGCATGGAGACGATTATCTCGGGATTGCAAGATAACCAAACAAAACTTTTAGTGGATTTCTACTTATTTTATTAAATATCATCTCCACCAAACAGGACAAGCTTGCATCTGTTATAGTTTTGGAGAAAAATGTGTTCATTTCATGTATGCGCGAAATGCCTTAAAAATGGCTTTAAAATGGATTTGGAGCATGGAGACGATTATCTCGGGATTGCAAGATAACCAAACAAAACTTTTAGTGGATTTCTACTTATTTTATTAAATATCATCTCCACCAAACAGGACAAGACTTGCATCTGTTATAGTTTTGGAGAAAAATGTGTTCATTTCATGTATGCGCGAAATGCCTTAAAAATGGCTTTAAAATGGATTTGGAGCATGGAGACGATTATCTCGGGATTGCAAGATAACCAAACAAAACTTTTAGTGGATTTCTACTTATTTTATTAAATATCATCTCCACCAAACAGGACAAGCTTGCATCTGTTATAGTTTTGGAGAAAAATGTGTTCATTTCATGTATGCGCGAAATGCCTTAAAAATGGCTTTAAAATGGATTTGGAGCATGGAGACGATTATCTCGGGATTGCAAGATAACCAAACAAAACTTTTAGTGGATTTCTACTTATTTTATTAAATATCATCTCCACCAAACAGGACAAGCTTGCATCTGTTATAGTTTTGGAGAAAAATGTGTTCATTTCATGTATGCGCGAAATGCCTTAAAAATGGCTTTAAAATGGATTTGGAGCATGGAGACGATTATCTCGGGATTGCAAGATAACCAAACAAAACTTTTAGTGGATTTCTACTTATTTTATTAAATATCATCTCCACCAAACAGGACAAGCTTGCATCTGTTATAGTTTTGGAGAAAAATGTGTTCATTTCATGTATGCGCGAAATGCCTTAAAAATGGCTTTAAAATGGATTTGGAGCATGGAGACGATTATCTCGGGATTGCAAGATAACCAAACAAAACTTTTAGTGGATTTCTACTTATTTTATTAAATATCATCTCCACCAAACAGGACAAGCTTGCATCTGTTATAGTTTTGGAGAAAAATGTGTTCATTTCATGTATGCGCGAAATGCCTTAAAAATGGCTTTAAAATGGATTTGGAGCATGGAGACGATTATCTCGGGATTGCAAGATAACCAAACAAAACTTTTAGTGGATTTCTACTTATTTTATTAAATATCATCTCCACCAAACAGGACAAGCTTGCATCTGTTATAGTTTTGGAGAAAAATGTGTTCATTTCATGTATGCGCGAAATGCCTTAAAAATGGCTTTAAAATGGATTTGGAGCATGGAGACGATTATCTCGGGATTGCAAGATAACCAAACAAAACTTTTAGTGGATTTCTACTTATTTTATTAAATATCATCTCCACCAAACAGGACAAGCTTGCATCTGTTATAGTTTTGGAGAAAAATGTGTTCATTTCATGTATGCGCGAAATGCCTTAAAAATGGCTTTAAAATGGATTTGGAGCATGGAGACGATTATCTCGGGATTGCAAGATAACCAAACAAAACTTTTAGTGGATTTCTACTTATTTTATTAAATATCATCTCCACCAAACAGGACAAGCTTGCATCTGTTATAGTTTTGGAGAAAAATGTGTTCATTTCATGTATGCGCGAAATGCCTTAAAAATGGCTTTAAAATGGATTTGGAGCATGGAGACGATTATCTCGGGATTGCAAGATAACCAAACAAAACTTTTAGTGGATTTCTACTTATTTTATTAAATATCATCTCCACCAAACAGGACAAGCTTGCATCTGTTATAGTTTTGGAGAAAAATGTGTTCATTTCATGTATGCGCGAAATGCCTTAAAAATGGCTTTAAAATGGATTTGGAGCATGGAGACGATTATCTCGGGATTGCAAGATAACCAAACAAAACTTTTAGTGGATTTCTACTTATTTTATTAAATATCATCTCCACCAAACAGGACAAGCTTGCATCTGTTATAGTTTTGGAGAAAAATGTGTTCATTTCATGTATGCGCGAAATGCCTTAAAAATGGCTTTAAAATGGATTTGGAGCATGGAGACGATTATCTCGGGATTGCAAGATAACCAAACAAAACTTTTAGTGGATTTCTACTTATTTTATTAAATATCATCTCCACCAAACAGGACAAGCTTGCATCTGTTATAGTTTTGGAGAAAAATGTGTTCATTTCATGTATGCGCGAAATGCCTTAAAAATGGCTTTAAAATGGATTTGGAGCATGGAGACGATTATCTCGGGATTGCAAGATAACCAAACAAAACTTTTAGTGGATTTCTACTTATTTTATTAAATATCATCTCCACCAAACAGGACAAGCTTGCATCTGTTATAGTTTTGGAGAAAAATGTGTTCATTTCATGTATGCGCGAAATGCCTTAAAAATGGCTTTAAAATGGATTTGGAGCATGGAGACGATTATCTCGGGATTGCAAGATAACCAAACAAAACTTTTAGTGGATTTCTACTTATTTTATTAAATATCATCTCCACCAAACAGGACAAGCTTGCATCTGTTATAGTTTTGGAGAAAAATGTGTTCATTTCATGTATGCGCGAAATGCCTTAAAAATGGCTTTAAAATGGATTTGGAGCATGGAGACGATTATCTCGGGATTGCAAGATAACCAAACAAAACTTTTAGTGGATTTCTACTTATTTTATTAAATATCATCTCCACCAAACAGGACAAGCTTGCATCTGTTATAGTTTTGGAGAAAAATGTGTTCATTTCATGTATGCGCGAAATGCCTTAAAAATGGCTTTAAAATGGATTTGGAGCATGGAGACGATTATCTCGGGATTGCAAGATAACCAAACAAAACTTTTAGTGGATTTCTACTTATTTTATTAAATATCATCTCCACCAAACAGGACAAGCTTGCATCTGTTATAGTTTTGGAGAAAAATGTGTTCATTTCATGTATGCGCGAAATGCCTTAAAAATGGCTTTAAAATGGATTTGGAGCATGGAGACGATTATCTCGGGATTGCAAGATAACCAAACAAAACTTTTAGTGGATTTCTACTTATTTTATTAAATATCATCTCCACCAAACAGGACAAGCTTGCATCTGTTATAGTTTTGGAGAAAAATGTGTTCATTTCATGTATGCGCGAAATGCCTTAAAAATGGCTTTAAAATGGATTTGGAGCATGGAGACGATTATCTCGGGATTGCAAGATAACCAAACAAAACTTTTAGTGGATTTCTACTTATTTTATTAAATATCATCTCCACCAAACAGGACAAGCTTGCATCTGTTATAGTTTTGGAGAAAAATGTGTTCATTTCATGTATGCGCGAAATGCCTTAAAAATGGCTTTAAAATGGATTTGGAGCATGGAGACGATTATCTCGGGATTGCAAGATAACCAAACAAAACTTTTAGTGGATTTCTACTTATTTTATTAAATATCATCTCCACCAAACAGGACAAGCTTGCATCTGTTATAGTTTTGGAGAAAAATGTGTTCATTTCATGTATGCGCGAAATGCCTTAAAAATGGCTTTAAAATGGATTTGGAGCATGGAGACGATTATCTCGGGATTGCAAGATAACCAAACAAAACTTTTAGTGGATTTCTACTTATTTTATTAAATATCATCTCCACCAAACAGGACAAGCTTGCATCTGTTATAGTTTTGGAGAAAAATGTGTTCATTTCATGTATGCGCGAAATGCCTTAAAAATGGCTTTAAAATGGATTTGGAGCATGGAGACGATTATCTCGGGATTGCAAGATAACCAAACAAAACTTTTAGTGGATTTCTACTTATTTTATTAAATATCATCTCCACCAAACAGGACAAGCTTGCATCTGTTATAGTTTTGGAGAAAAATGTGTTCATTTCATGTATGCGCGAAATGCCTTAAAAATGGCTTTAAAATGGATTTGGAGCATGGAGACGATTATCTCGGGATTGCAAGATAACCAAACAAAACTTTTAGTGGATTTCTACTTATTTTATTAAATATCATCTCCACCAAACAGGACAAGCTTGCATCTGTTATAGTTTTGGAGAAAAATGTGTTCATTTCATGTATGCGCGAAATGCCTTAAAAATGGCTTTAAAATGGATTTGGAGCATGGAGACGATTATCTCGGGATTGCAAGATAACCAAACAAAACTTTTAGTGGATTTCTACTTATTTTATTAAATATCATCTCCACCAAACAGGACAAGCTTGCATCTGTTATAGTTTTGGAGAAAAATGTGTTCATTTCATGTATGCGCGAAATGCCTTAAAAATGGCTTTAAAATGGATTTGGAGCATGGAGACGATTATCTCGGGATTGCAAGATAACCAAACAAAACTTTTAGTGGATTTCTACTTATTTTATTAAATATCATCTCCACCAAACAGGACAAGCTTGCATCTGTTATAGTTTTGGAGAAAAATGTGTTCATTTCATGTATGCGCGAAATGCCTTAAAAATGGCTTTAAAATGGATTTGGAGCATGGAGACGATTATCTCGGGATTGCAAGATAACCAAACAAAACTTTTAGTGGATTTCTACTTATTTTATTAAATATCATCTCCACCAAACAGGACAAGCTTGCATCTGTTATAGTTTTGGAGAAAAATGTGTTCATTTCATGTATGCGCGAAATGCCTTAAAAATGGCTTTAAAATGGATTTGGAGCATGGAGACGATTATCTCGGGATTGCAAGATAACCAAACAAAACTTTTAGTGGATTTCTACTTATTTTATTAAATATCATCTCCACCAAACAGGACAAGCTTGCATCTGTTATAGTTTTGGAGAAAAATGTGTTCATTTCATGTATGCGCGAAATGCCTTAAAAATGGCTTTAAAATGGATTTGGAGCATGGAGACGATTATCTCGGGATTGCAAGATAACCAAACAAAACTTTTAGTGGATTTCTACTTATTTTATTAAATATCATCTCCACCAAACAGGACAAGCTTGCATCTGTTATAGTTTTGGAGAAAAATGTGTTCATTTCATGTATGCGCGAAATGCCTTAAAAATGGCTTTAAAATGGATTTGGAGCATGGAGACGATTATCTCGGGATTGCAAGATAACCAAACAAAACTTTTAGTGGATTTCTACTTATTTTATTAAATATCATCTCCACCAAACAGGACAAGCTTGCATCTGTTATAGTTTTGGAGAAAAATGTGTTCATTTCATGTATGCGCGAAATGCCTTAAAAATGGCTTTAAAATGGATTTGGAGCATGGAGACGATTATCTCGGGATTGCAAGATAACCAAACAAAACTTTTAGTGGATTTCTACTTATTTTATTAAATATCATCTCCACCAAACAGGACAAGCTTGCATCTGTTATAGTTTTGGAGAAAAATGTGTTCATTTCATGTATGCGCGAAATGCCTTAAAAATGGCTTTAAAATGGATTTGGAGCATGGAGACGATTATCTCGGGATTGCAAGATAACCAAACAAAACTTTTAGTGGATTTCTACTTATTTTATTAAATATCATCTCCACCAAACAGGACAAGCTTGCATCTGTTATAGTTTTGGAGAAAAATGTGTTCATTTCATGTATGCGCGAAATGCCTTAAAAATGGCTTTAAAATGGATTTGGAGCATGGAGACGATTATCTCGGGATTGCAAGATAACCAAACAAAACTTTTAGTGGATTTCTACTTATTTTATTAAATATCATCTCCACCAAACAGGACAAGCTTGCATCTGTTATAGTTTTGGAGAAAAATGTGTTCATTTCATGTATGCGCGAAATGCCTTAAAAATGGCTTTAAAATGGATTTGGAGCATGGAGACGATTATCTCGGGATTGCAAGATAACCAAACAAAACTTTTAGTGGATTTCTACTTATTTTATTAAATATCATCTCCACCAAACAGGACAAGCTTGCATCTGTTATAGTTTTGGAGAAAAATGTGTTCATTTCATGTATGCGCGAAATGCCTTAAAAATGGCTTTAAAATGGATTTGGAGCATGGAGACGATTATCTCGGGATTGCAAGATAACCAAACAAAACTTTTAGTGGATTTCTACTTATTTTATTAAATATCATCTCCACCAAACAGGACAAGCTTGCATCTGTTATAGTTTTGGAGAAAAATGTGTTCATTTCATGTATGCGCGAAATGCCTTAAAAATGGCTTTAAAATGGATTTGGAGCATGGAGACGATTATCTCGGGATTGCAAGATAACCAAACAAAACTTTTAGTGGATTTCTACTTATTTTATTAAATATCATCTCCACCAAACAGGACAAGCTTGCATCTGTTATAGTTTTGGAGAAAAATGTGTTCATTTCATGTATGCGCGAAATGCCTTAAAAATGGCTTTAAAATGGATTTGGAGCATGGAGACGATTATCTCGGGATTGCAAGATAACCAAACAAAACTTTTAGTGGATTTCTACTTATTTTATTAAATATCATCTCCACCAAACAGGACAAGCTTGCATCTGTTATAGTTTTGGAGAAAAATGTGTTCATTTCATGTATGCGCGAAATGCCTTAAAAATGGCTTTAAAATGGATTTGGAGCATGGAGACGATTATCTCGGGATTGCAAGATAACCAAACAAAACTTTTAGTGGATTTCTACTTATTTTATTAAATATCATCTCCACCAAACAGGACAAGCTTGCATCTGTTATAGTTTTGGAGAAAAATGTGTTCATTTCATGTATGCGCGAAATGCCTTAAAAATGGCTTTAAAATGGATTTGGAGCATGGAGACGATTATCTCGGGATTGCAAGATAACCAAACAAAACTTTTAGTGGATTTCTACTTATTTTATTAAATATCATCTCCACCAAACAGGACAAGCTTGCATCTGTTATAGTTTTGGAGAAAAATGTGTTCATTTCATGTATGCGCGAAATGCCTTAAAAATGGCTTTAAAATGGATTTGGAGCATGGAGACGATTATCTCGGGATTGCAAGATAACCAAACAAAACTTTTAGTGGATTTCTACTTATTTTATTAAATATCATCTCCACCAAACAGGACAAGCTTGCATCTGTTATAGTTTTGGAGAAAAATGTGTTCATTTCATGTATGCGCGAAATGCCTTAAAAATGGCTTTAAAATGGATTTGGAGCATGGAGACGATTATCTCGGGATTGCAAGATAACCAAACAAAACTTTTAGTGGATTTCTACTTATTTTATTAAATATCATCTCCACCAAACAGGACAAGCTTGCATCTGTTATAGTTTTGGAGAAAAATGTGTTCATTTCATGTATGCGCGAAATGCCTTAAAAATGGCTTTAAAATGGATTTGGAGCATGGAGACGATTATCTCGGGATTGCAAGATAACCAAACAAAACTTTTAGTGGATTTCTACTTATTTTATTAAATATCATCTCCACCAAACAGGACAAGCTTGCATCTGTTATAGTTTTGGAGAAAAATGTGTTCATTTCATGTATGCGCGAAATGCCTTAAAAATGGCTTTAAAATGGATTTGGAGCATGGAGACGATTATCTCGGGATTGCAAGATAACCAAACAAAACTTTTAGTGGATTTCTACTTATTTTATTAAATATCATCTCCACCAAACAGGACAAGCTTGCATCTGTTATAGTTTTGGAGAAAAATGTGTTCATTTCATGTATGCGCGAAATGCCTTAAAAATGGCTTTAAAATGGATTTGGAGCATGGAGACGATTATCTCGGGATTGCAAGATAACCAAACAAAACTTTTAGTGGATTTCTACTTATTTTATTAAATATCATCTCCACCAAACAGGACAAGCTTGCATCTGTTATAGTTTTGGAGAAAAATGTGTTCATTTCATGTATGCGCGAAATGCCTTAAAAATGGCTTTAAAATGGATTTGGAGCATGGAGACGATTATCTCGGGATTGCAAGATAACCAAACAAAACTTTTAGTGGATTTCTACTTATTTTATTAAATATCATCTCCACCAAACAGGACAAGCTTGCATCTGTTATAGTTTTGGAGAAAAATGTGTTCATTTCATGTATGCGCGAAATGCCTTAAAAATGGCTTTAAAATGGATTTGGAGCATGGAGACGATTATCTCGGGATTGCAAGATAACCAAACAAAACTTTTAGTGGATTTCTACTTATTTTATTAAATATCATCTCCACCAAACAGGA
Source organism: Anomaloglossus baeobatrachus (assembly GCF_048569485.1). Taxonomy (NCBI): domain Eukaryota; kingdom Metazoa; phylum Chordata; class Amphibia; order Anura; family Aromobatidae; genus Anomaloglossus; species Anomaloglossus baeobatrachus. The sequence goes on along the minus strand of NW_027442091.1, from coordinate 236,256 downwards.
CAAGCTTGCATCTGTTATAGTTTTGGAGAAAAATGTGTTCATTTCATGTATGCGCGAAATGCCTTAAAAATGGCTTTAAAATGGATTTGGAGCATGGAGACGATTATCTCGGGATTGCAAGATAACCAAACAAAACTTTTAGTGGATTTCTACTTATTTTATTAAATATCATCTCCACCAAACAGGACAAGCTTGCATCTGTTATAGTTTTGGAGAAAAATGTGTTCATTTCATGTATGCGCGAAATGCCTTAAAAATGGCTTTAAAATGGATTTGGAGCATGGAGACGATTATCTCGGGATTGCAAGATAACCAAACAAAACTTTTAGTGGATTTCTACTTATTTTATTAAATATCATCTCCACCAAACAGGACAAGCTTGCATCTGTTATAGTTTTGGAGAAAAATGTGTTCATTTCATGTATGCGCGAAATGCCTTAAAAATGGCTTTAAAATGGATTTGGAGCATGGAGACGATTATCTCGGGATTGCAAGATAACCAAACAAAACTTTTAGTGGATTTCTACTTATTTTATTAAATATCATCTCCACCAAACAGGACAAGCTTGCATCTGTTATAGTTTTGGAGAAAAATGTGTTCATTTCATGTATGCGCGAAATGCCTTAAAAATGGCTTTAAAATGGATTTGGAGCATGGAGACGATTATCTCGGGATTGCAAGATAACCAAACAAAACTTTTAGTGGATTTCTACTTATTTTATTAAATATCATCTCCACCAAACAGGACAAGCTTGCATCTGTTATAGTTTTGGAGAAAAATGTGTTCATTTCATGTATGCGCGAAATGCCTTAAAAATGGCTTTAAAATGGATTTGGAGCATGGAGACGATTATCTCGGGATTGCAAGATAACCAAACAAAACTTTTAGTGGATTTCTACTTATTTTATTAAATATCATCTCCACCAAACAGGACAAGCTTGCATCTGTTATAGTTTTGGAGAAAAATGTGTTCATTTCATGTATGCGCGAAATGCCTTAAAAATGGCTTTAAAATGGATTTGGAGCATGGAGACGATTATCTCGGGATTGCAAGATAACCAAACAAAACTTTTAGTGGATTTCTACTTATTTTATTAAATATCATCTCCACCAAACAGGACAAGCTTGCATCTGTTATAGTTTTGGAGAAAAATGTGTTCATTTCATGTATGCGCGAAATGCCTTAAAAATGGCTTTAAAATGGATTTGGAGCATGGAGACGATTATCTCGGGATTGCAAGATAACCAAACAAAACTTTTAGTGGATTTCTACTTATTTTATTAAATATCATCTCCACCAAACAGGACAAGCTTGCATCTGTTATAGTTTTGGAGAAAAATGTGTTCATTTCATGTATGCGCGAAATGCCTTAAAAATGGCTTTAAAATGGATTTGGAGCATGGAGACGATTATCTCGGGATTGCAAGATAACCAAACAAAACTTTTAGTGGATTTCTACTTATTTTATTAAATATCATCTCCACCAAACAGGACAAGCTTGCATCTGTTATAGTTTTGGAGAAAAATGTGTTCATTTCATGTATGCGCGAAATGCCTTAAAAATGGCTTTAAAATGGATTTGGAGCATGGAGACGATTATCTCGGGATTGCAAGATAACCAAACAAAACTTTTAGTGGATTTCTACTTATTTTATTAAATATCATCTCCACCAAACAGGACAAGCTTGCATCTGTTATAGTTTTGGAGAAAAATGTGTTCATTTCATGTATGCGCGAAATGCCTTAAAAATGGCTTTAAAATGGATTTGGAGCATGGAGACGATTATCTCGGGATTGCAAGATAACCAAACAAAACTTTTAGTGGATTTCTACTTATTTTATTAAATATCATCTCCACCAAACAGGACAAGCTTGCATCTGTTATAGTTTTGGAGAAAAATGTGTTCATTTCATGTATGCGCGAAATGCCTTAAAAATGGCTTTAAAATGGATTTGGAGCATGGAGACGATTATCTCGGGATTGCAAGATAACCAAACAAAACTTTTAGTGGATTTCTACTTATTTTATTAAATATCATCTCCACCAAACAGGACAAGCTTGCATCTGTTATAGTTTTGGAGAAAAATGTGTTCATTTCATGTATGCGCGAAATGCCTTAAAAATGGCTTTAAAATGGATTTGGAGCATGGAGACGATTATCTCGGGATTGCAAGATAACCAAACAAAACTTTTAGTGGATTTCTACTTATTTTATTAAATATCATCTCCACCAAACAGGACAAGCTTGCATCTGTTATAGTTTTGGAGAAAAATGTGTTCATTTCATGTATGCGCGAAATGCCTTAAAAATGGCTTTAAAATGGATTTGGAGCATGGAGACGATTATCTCGGGATTGCAAGATAACCAAACAAAACTTTTAGTGGATTTCTACTTATTTTATTAAATATCATCTCCACCAAACAGGACAAGCTTGCATCTGTTATAGTTTTGGAGAAAAATGTGTTCATTTCATGTATGCGCGAAATGCCTTAAAAATGGCTTTAAAATGGATTTGGAGCATGGAGACGATTATCTCGGGATTGCAAGATAACCAAACAAAACTTTTAGTGGATTTCTACTTATTTTATTAAATATCATCTCCACCAAACAGGACAAGCTTGCATCTGTTATAGTTTTGGAGAAAAATGTGTTCATTTCATGTATGCGCGAAATGCCTTAAAAATGGCTTTAAAATGGATTTGGAGCATGGAGACGATTATCTCGGGATTGCAAGATAACCAAACAAAACTTTTAGTGGATTTCTACTTATTTTATTAAATATCATCTCCACCAAACAGGACAAGCTTGCATCTGTTATAGTTTTGGAGAAAAATGTGTTCATTTCATGTATGCGCGAAATGCCTTAAAAATGGCTTTAAAATGGATTTGGAGCATGGAGACGATTATCTCGGGATTGCAAGATAACCAAACAAAACTTTTAGTGGATTTCTACTTATTTTATTAAATATCATCTCCACCAAACAGGACAAGCTTGCATCTGTTATAGTTTTGGAGAAAAATGTGTTCATTTCATGTATGCGCGAAATGCCTTAAAAATGGCTTTAAAATGGATTTGGAGCATGGAGACGATTATCTCGGGATTGCAAGATAACCAAACAAAACTTTTAGTGGATTTCTACTTATTTTATTAAATATCATCTCCACCAAACAGGACAAGCTTGCATCTGTTATAGTTTTGGAGAAAAATGTGTTCATTTCATGTATGCGCGAAATGCCTTAAAAATGGCTTTAAAATGGATTTGGAGCATGGAGACGATTATCTCGGGATTGCAAGATAACCAAACAAAACTTTTAGTGGATTTCTACTTATTTTATTAAATATCATCTCCACCAAACAGGACAAGCTTGCATCTGTTATAGTTTTGGAGAAAAATGTGTTCATTTCATGTATGCGCGAAATGCCTTAAAAATGGCTTTAAAATGGATTTGGAGCATGGAGACGATTATCTCGGGATTGCAAGATAACCAAACAAAACTTTTAGTGGATTTCTACTTATTTTATTAAATATCATCTCCACCAAACAGGACAAGCTTGCATCTGTTATAGTTTTGGAGAAAAATGTGTTCATTTCATGTATGCGCGAAATGCCTTAAAAATGGCTTTAAAATGGATTTGGAGCATGGAGACGATTATCTCGGGATTGCAAGATAACCAAACAAAACTTTTAGTGGATTTCTACTTATTTTATTAAATATCATCTCCACCAAACAGGACAAGCTTGCATCTGTTATAGTTTTGGAGAAAAATGTGTTCATTTCATGTATGCGCGAAATGCCTTAAAAATGGCTTTAAAATGGATTTGGAGCATGGAGACGATTATCTCGGGATTGCAAGATAACCAAACAAAACTTTTAGTGGATTTCTACTTATTTTATTAAATATCATCTCCACCAAACAGGACAAGCTTGCATCTGTTATAGTTTTGGAGAAAAATGTGTTCATTTCATGTATGCGCGAAATGCCTTAAAAATGGCTTTAAAATGGATTTGGAGCATGGAGACGATTATCTCGGGATTGCAAGATAACCAAACAAAACTTTTAGTGGATTTCTACTTATTTTATTAAATATCATCTCCACCAAACAGGACAAGCTTGCATCTGTTATAGTTTTGGAGAAAAATGTGTTCATTTCATGTATGCGCGAAATGCCTTAAAAATGGCTTTAAAATGGATTTGGAGCATGGAGACGATTATCTCGGGATTGCAAGATAACCAAACAAAACTTTTAGTGGATTTCTACTTATTTTATTAAATATCATCTCCACCAAACAGGACAAGCTTGCATCTGTTATAGTTTTGGAGAAAAATGTGTTCATTTCATGTATGCGCGAAATGCCTTAAAAATGGCTTTAAAATGGATTTGGAGCATGGAGACGATTATCTCGGGATTGCAAGATAACCAAACAAAACTTTTAGTGGATTTCTACTTATTTTATTAAATATCATCTCCACCAAACAGGACAAGCTTGCATCTGTTATAGTTTTGGAGAAAAATGTGTTCATTTCATGTATGCGCGAAATGCCTTAAAAATGGCTTTAAAATGGATTTGGAGCATGGAGACGATTATCTCGGGATTGCAAGATAACCAAACAAAACTTTTAGTGGATTTCTACTTATTTTATTAAATATCATCTCCACCAAACAGGACAAGCTTGCATCTGTTATAGTTTTGGAGAAAAATGTGTTCATTTCATGTATGCGCGAAATGCCTTAAAAATGGCTTTAAAATGGATTTGGAGCATGGAGACGATTATCTCGGGATTGCAAGATAACCAAACAAAACTTTTAGTGGATTTCTACTTATTTTATTAAATATCATCTCCACCAAACAGGACAAGCTTGCATCTGTTATAGTTTTGGAGAAAAATGTGTTCATTTCATGTATGCGCGAAATGCCTTAAAAATGGCTTTAAAATGGATTTGGAGCATGGAGACGATTATCTCGGGATTGCAAGATAACCAAACAAAACTTTTAGTGGATTTCTACTTATTTTATTAAATATCATCTCCACCAAACAGGACAAGCTTGCATCTGTTATAGTTTTGGAGAAAAATGTGTTCATTTCATGTATGCGCGAAATGCCTTAAAAATGGCTTTAAAATGGATTTGGAGCATGGAGACGATTATCTCGGGATTGCAAGATAACCAAACAAAACTTTTAGTGGATTTCTACTTATTTTATTAAATATCATCTCCACCAAACAGGACAAGCTTGCATCTGTTATAGTTTTGGAGAAAAATGTGTTCATTTCATGTATGCGCGAAATGCCTTAAAAATGGCTTTAAAATGGATTTGGAGCATGGAGACGATTATCTCGGGATTGCAAGATAACCAAACAAAACTTTTAGTGGATTTCTACTTATTTTATTAAATATCATCTCCACCAAACAGGACAAGCTTGCATCTGTTATAGTTTTGGAGAAAAATGTGTTCATTTCATGTATGCGCGAAATGCCTTAAAAATGGCTTTAAAATGGATTTGGAGCATGGAGACGATTATCTCGGGATTGCAAGATAACCAAACAAAACTTTTAGTGGATTTCTACTTATTTTATTAAATATCATCTCCACCAAACAGGACAAGCTTGCATCTGTTATAGTTTTGGAGAAAAATGTGTTCATTTCATGTATGCGCGAAATGCCTTAAAAATGGCTTTAAAATGGATTTGGAGCATGGAGACGATTATCTCGGGATTGCAAGATAACCAAACAAAACTTTTAGTGGATTTCTACTTATTTTATTAAATATCATCTCCACCAAACAGGACAAGCTTGCATCTGTTATAGTTTTGGAGAAAAATGTGTTCATTTCATGTATGCGCGAAATGCCTTAAAAATGGCTTTAAAATGGATTTGGAGCATGGAGACGATTATCTCGGGATTGCAAGATAACCAAACAAAACTTTTAGTGGATTTCTACTTATTTTATTAAATATCATCTCCACCAAACAGGACAAGCTTGCATCTGTTATAGTTTTGGAGAAAAATGTGTTCATTTCATGTATGCGCGAAATGCCTTAAAAATGGCTTTAAAATGGATTTGGAGCATGGAGACGATTATCTCGGGATTGCAAGATAACCAAACAAAACTTTTAGTGGATTTCTACTTATTTTATTAAATATCATCTCCACCAAACAGGACAAGCTTGCATCTGTTATAGTTTTGGAGAAAAATGTGTTCATTTCATGTATGCGCGAAATGCCTTAAAAATGGCTTTAAAATGGATTTGGAGCATGGAGACGATTATCTCGGGATTGCAAGATAACCAAACAAAACTTTTAGTGGATTTCTACTTATTTTATTAAATATCATCTCCACCAAACAGGACAAGCTTGCATCTGTTATAGTTTTGGAGAAAAATGTGTTCATTTCATGTATGCGCGAAATGCCTTAAAAATGGCTTTAAAATGGATTTGGAGCATGGAGACGATTATCTCGGGATTGCAAGATAACCAAACAAAACTTTTAGTGGATTTCTACTTATTTTATTAAATATCATCTCCACCAAACAGGACAAGCTTGCATCTGTTATAGTTTTGGAGAAAAATGTGTTCATTTCATGTATGCGCGAAATGCCTTAAAAATGGCTTTAAAATGGATTTGGAGCATGGAGACGATTATCTCGGGATTGCAAGATAACCAAACAAAACTTTTAGTGGATTTCTACTTATTTTATTAAATATCATCTCCACCAAACAGGACAAGCTTGCATCTGTTATAGTTTTGGAGAAAAATGTGTTCATTTCATGTATGCGCGAAATGCCTTAAAAATGGCTTTAAAATGGATTTGGAGCATGGAGACGATTATCTCGGGATTGCAAGATAACCAAACAAAACTTTTAGTGGATTTCTACTTATTTTATTAAATATCATCTCCACCAAACAGGACAAGCTTGCATCTGTTATAGTTTTGGAGAAAAATGTGTTCATTTCATGTATGCGCGAAATGCCTTAAAAATGGCTTTAAAATGGATTTGGAGCATGGAGACGATTATCTCGGGATTGCAAGATAACCAAACAAAACTTTTAGTGGATTTCTACTTATTTTATTAAATATCATCTCCACCAAACAGGACAAGCTTGCATCTGTTATAGTTTTGGAGAAAAATGTGTTCATTTCATGTATGCGCGAAATGCCTTAAAAATGGCTTTAAAATGGATTTGGAGCATGGAGACGATTATCTCGGGATTGCAAGATAACCAAACAAAACTTTTAGTGGATTTCTACTTATTTTATTAAATATCATCTCCACCAAACAGGACAAGCTTGCATCTGTTATAGTTTTGGAGAAAAATGTGTTCATTTCATGTATGCGCGAAATGCCTTAAAAATGGCTTTAAAATGGATTTGGAGCATGGAGACGATTATCTCGGGATTGCAAGATAACCAAACAAAACTTTTAGTGGATTTCTACTTATTTTATTAAATATCATCTCCACCAAACAGGACAAGCTTGCATCTGTTATAGTTTTGGAGAAAAATGTGTTCATTTCATGTATGCGCGAAATGCCTTAAAAATGGCTTTAAAATGGATTTGGAGCATGGAGACGATTATCTCGGGATTGCAAGATAACCAAACAAAACTTTTAGTGGATTTCTACTTATTTTATTAAATATCATCTCCACCAAACAGGACAAGCTTGCATCTGTTATAGTTTTGGAGAAAAATGTGTTCATTTCATGTATGCGCGAAATGCCTTAAAAATGGCTTTAAAATGGATTTGGAGCATGGAGACGATTATCTCGGGATTGCAAGATAACCAAACAAAACTTTTAGTGGATTTCTACTTATTTTATTAAATATCATCTCCACCAAACAGGACAAGCTTGCATCTGTTATAGTTTTGGAGAAAAATGTGTTCATTTCATGTATGCGCGAAATGCCTTAAAAATGGCTTTAAAATGGATTTGGAGCATGGAGACGATTATCTCGGGATTGCAAGATAACCAAACAAAACTTTTAGTGGATTTCTACTTATTTTATTAAATATCATCTCCACCAAACAGGACAAGCTTGCATCTGTTATAGTTTTGGAGAAAAATGTGTTCATTTCATGTATGCGCGAAATGCCTTAAAAATGGCTTTAAAATGGATTTGGAGCATGGAGACGATTATCTCGGGATTGCAAGATAACCAAACAAAACTTTTAGTGGATTTCTACTTATTTTATTAAATATCATCTCCACCAAACAGGACAAGCTTGCATCTGTTATAGTTTTGGAGAAAAATGTGTTCATTTCATGTATGCGCGAAATGCCTTAAAAATGGCTTTAAAATGGATTTGGAGCATGGAGACGATTATCTCGGGATTGCAAGATAACCAAACAAAACTTTTAGTGGATTTCTACTTATTTTATTAAATATCATCTCCACCAAACAGGACAAGCTTGCATCTGTTATAGTTTTGGAGAAAAATGTGTTCATTTCATGTATGCGCGAAATGCCTTAAAAATGGCTTTAAAATGGATTTGGAGCATGGAGACGATTATCTCGGGATTGCAAGATAACCAAACAAAACTTTTAGTGGATTTCTACTTATTTTATTAAATATCATCTCCACCAAACAGGACAAGCTTGCATCTGTTATAGTTTTGGAGAAAAATGTGTTCATTTCATGTATGCGCGAAATGCCTTAAAAATGGCTTTAAAATGGATTTGGAGCATGGAGACGATTATCTCGGGATTGCAAGATAACCAAACAAAACTTTTAGTGGATTTCTACTTATTTTATTAAATATCATCTCCACCAAACAGGACAAGCTTGCATCTGTTATAGTTTTGGAGAAAAATGTGTTCATTTCATGTATGCGCGAAATGCCTTAAAAATGGCTTTAAAATGGATTTGGAGCATGGAGACGATTATCTCGGGATTGCAAGATAACCAAACAAAACTTTTAGTGGATTTCTACTTATTTTATTAAATATCATCTCCACCAAACAGGACAAGCTTGCATCTGTTATAGTTTTGGAGAAAAATGTGTTCATTTCATGTATGCGCGAAATGCCTTAAAAATGGCTTTAAAATGGATTTGGAGCATGGAGACGATTATCTCGGGATTGCAAGATAACCAAACAAAACTTTTAGTGGATTTCTACTTATTTTATTAAATATCATCTCCACCAAACAGGACAAGCTTGCATCTGTTATAGTTTTGGAGAAAAATGTGTTCATTTCATGTATGCGCGAAATGCCTTAAAAATGGCTTTAAAATGGATTTGGAGCATGGAGACGATTATCTCGGGATTGCAAGATAACCAAACAAAACTTTTAGTGGATTTCTACTTATTTTATTAAATATCATCTCCACCAAACAGGACAAGCTTGCATCTGTTATAGTTTTGGAGAAAAATGTGTTCATTTCATGTATGCGCGAAATGCCTTAAAAATGGCTTTAAAATGGATTTGGAGCATGGAGACGATTATCTCGGGATTGCAAGATAACCAAACAAAACTTTTAGTGGATTTCTACTTATTTTATTAAATATCATCTCCACCAAACAGGACAAGCTTGCATCTGTTATAGTTTTGGAGAAAAATGTGTTCATTTCATGTATGCGCGAAATGCCTTAAAAATGGCTTTAAAATGGATTTGGAGCATGGAGACGATTATCTCGGGATTGCAAGATAACCAAACAAAACTTTTAGTGGATTTCTACTTATTTTATTAAATATCATCTCCACCAAACAGGACAAGCTTGCATCTGTTATAGTTTTGGAGAAAAATGTGTTCATTTCATGTATGCGCGAAATGCCTTAAAAATGGCTTTAAAATGGATTTGGAGCATGGAGACGATTATCTCGGGATTGCAAGATAACCAAACAAAACTTTTAGTGGATTTCTACTTATTTTATTAAATATCATCTCCACCAAACAGGACAAGCTTGCATCTGTTATAGTTTTGGAGAAAAATGTGTTCATTTCATGTATGCGCGAAATGCCTTAAAAATGGCTTTAAAATGGATTTGGAGCATGGAGACGATTATCTCGGGATTGCAAGATAACCAAACAAAACTTTTAGTGGATTTCTACTTATTTTATTAAATATCATCTCCACCAAACAGGACAAGCTTGCATCTGTTATAGTTTTGGAGAAAAATGTGTTCATTTCATGTATGCGCGAAATGCCTTAAAAATGGCTTTAAAATGGATTTGGAGCATGGAGACGATTATCTCGGGATTGCAAGATAACCAAACAAAACGTTTAGTGGATTTCAACTTATTTTATTAAATATCATCTCCACCAAACAGGACAAGCTTGCATCTGTTATAGTTTTGGAGAAAAATGTGTTCATTTCATGTATGCGCGAAATGCCTTAAAAATGGCTTTAAAATGGATTTGGAGCATGGAGACGATTATCTCGGGATTGCAAGATAACCAAACAAAACTTTTAGTGGCCTACCACTACACCAACACAGAGAAGTAGGAGAATGATTCTACATTAATTCACATAATCCTAGTGACTGCGCACACAACATGGCCAAACAAAAGCAAAAGACAGTACCTGGCCTATCATTCCAATTGAAACTCATAGGTAACATAGTCCATTGGACTAGGCAATAACATGCAGCCATACAAAGTCCATGGGCCTTGCCTCAGAGTCAAACCCACAACCTCTCGCAGCCAAGCAAAGAGCCTACCACTACACCAACACAGAGAAGTGGGAAACTGATTCTACATTAATTCACATAATCCTACCGACTGCGCACACAACATGGCCAAACAAAAGAAAATACCTGGCCTATCAATCCAATGGAAACTCATAGGCAACACAGTCCATTAGACTAGGCAAATACATGCAGCCATACAAAGCCCATGGGCCTTGCCCCAGAGTCGAACCCACAACCTCTTGTAGCCCAAGCAAAGAGCCTACAAATACACCAACACAGAGAAGTGGAAAACTGATTCTACATTAATTCACATAATCCTAGTGACTGCGCACACAACATGGCCAAACAAAAGCAAAAGACATTACCTGGCCTATAAATCCAATAGAAACTCATAGGCAAAGCAATCAATTGGACTAGGCAATTACATGCAGCCATACAAAGTCCATGGGCCTTGCCTCAGAGTCGAACCCACAACCTCTTGTAGCCCAAGCAAAGAGCTTACAACTACACCAACACAAAAAAGTAGGAAGCTGCGTCTACATTAATTTACATATTCCTAGCGACTGCGCACACAACATGGCCAAACAAAAGCAAAAGACATTACCTGGCCTATCAAGCCAATGGAAACTCATAGGCAACACAGTCCATTGGACTAAACAATTACATGCAGCCATACAAAGTCCATGGGCTTTGCCTCAGAGTCAAACCCACAATTTCTCGCAGCCCAAGCAAAGAGCCTCCAAAACACCAACACAGACAAGTTGGAAACTGAGTTTACATTAGTTCACATAATCCTAGTGACTGTGCACACAACATGGCGAAACAAATGCAAAAGACATTATCTGGCCTATCAATCCAATGGAAACTCATAGGCAACACAGTCCATTAGACTAGGCAAATACATGCAGCCATACAAAGTTCATGGGCCTTGCCTCAGAGTCGAACCCACAACCTCTTGGAGAACAAGCAAAGAGCCTACCACTAAACCAACACAGAGAAGTTGGAAACTGATTCTACATTAATTCACATAATCCTACCGACTGCGCACACAACATGGCCAAACAAAAGCAAAAGACAGTACCTGGCCTATCATTCCAATTGAAACTCATGGGTAACATAGTCCATTGGACTAGGCAATAACATGCAGCCATACAAAGTCCATGGGCCTTGCCTCAGAGTCGAACTCACAACCTCTCGCAGCCCAAGAAAAAAGCCTACCACTACAGCAACACAGAGAAGTGTGAACCTGACTCTACATTAATTCACATAATCCTAGTGACTGCGCACACAACATGGCCAAACAAAAGCAAAAGACAGTACCTGGCCCATCAATCCAATGGAAACTCATAGGCAACACAGTCCATTGGACTAGACAATTACCTGGAGACATACAAAGTCCATGGGCCTTGTCTCAGAGTCAAACCCACAACCTCTCGCAGCCAAGCAAAGAGCCTACAAATACACCAACACAGAGAAGTGGAAAACTGAGTTTACATTAGTTCACATAATCCTAGTGACTGTGCACACAACATGGCGAAACAAATGCAAAAGACATTATCTGGCCTATCAATCCAATGGAAACTCATAGGCAACACAGTCCACTGGACTAGGCAATAACATGCAGCCATAAAAAGTCCATGGGCCTTGCCTCAGAGTCAAACCCACAACCTCTCGCAGCTCAAGCAAAGAGCCTACCACTACACCAACACAGAGAAATGTGAACCTGCCTCTACATTAATTCACATAATCCTAGTGAGTGCGCACACAACATGGCCAAACGAAAACAAAAGACAGTACCTGGCCTATCAATCCAATGGAAACTCATAGGCAACACAGTCCATTGGACTAGGCAATTACATGCAGCCATAAAAAGTCCATGGGCCTTGCCTCAGAGTCAAACCCACAACCTCTCGCAGCCCAAGCAAAGAGCCTAACACTACACCAACACAGAGAAATGTGAAACTGACTCTACATTAATTCACATATTCCTAGTGACTGCGCACACAACATGGCCAAACAAAAGCAAAAGAAAGCACCTGGCCTATCAATCCAATGGAAACTCATAGGTAACGCAGTCCATTGGACTATGCAATTACATGCAGCCATACAAAGTCCATGGGCCTTGCCTCAGAGTCGAACTCACAACCTCTCGCAGCCCAACAAAAAAGCCTACCACTTCAGCAACACAGAGAAGTATGAAACTGTCTCTACATTAACTCACATAATCCTAGTGACTGCGCACAAAACATGGCCAAACGAAAACAAAAGACAGTACCTGGCCTATCAATCCATTGGACTAGGCAATTACATGCAGCCATACAAAGTCCATGGGCCTTGCCTCAGAGTCAAACCCACAACCTCTCACAGCCCAAGCAAAGAGCCTACCACTACACCAACACAGAGAAGTGCGAAACTGACTCAACATAAATTCACATAATCCTAGTGACTGCGCACACAACATGGCCAAACAAAAGCTAAAGACAGTCCCTTGCCTATCAATCCAATGGAAACTCATAGACAACATAGTCCATTGGACTAGGCAATTACATGCAGCCTCACAAAGTCCATGGGCCTTGCCTCAGAGTCAAACCCACAACCTCTGGCAGAACAAGCAAAGAGCCTACAACTACACCAACACAAAGAAGTAGGAAGCTGCGTCTACATTAATTCACATAATCCTAGTGAATGCGCACACAACATGGCCAAACAAAAGCAAAAGACATTACCTGGCCTATCAGGCCAATGGAAACTCATAGGCAACACAGTCCATTGAACTAGGCGATTACATGCAGCCATACAAAGTCCATGGGCCATGCCGCAGAGTCAAACCCACAACCTCTCGCAGCCAAGCAAAGCAGCTTCCACTAGACCAACACAGAGAAGTGGGAAACGGATTCTACATTAATTCACATAATCCTAGTGACTGCGCACACAACATGGCCAAACAAAAGCAAAAGACAATACCTGGCCTATCAATCCAATGGAAACTCGTAGGCAACACAGTCCATTGGACTTGGCAATTACATGCAGCCATACAAAGTCCATGGGCCTTGCCTCAGAGTCAAACCCACAACCTCTGGCAGAACAAGCAAAGAGCCTACAACTACACCAACACAAAGAAGTAGGAAGCTGCGTCTACATTAATTCACATAATCCTAGTGAATGTGCACACAACATGGCCAAACAAAAGCAAAAGACATTACCTGGCCTATCAAGCCAATGGAAACTCATAGGCAACACAGTCCATTGAACTAGACAATTACATGGAGACATACAAAGTCCATGGGCCTTGCCTCAGAGTCAAACCCACAACCTCTCGCAGGCAAGCAAAGAGCCTACCACTACACCAACACAGATAAGTGGGAAACTGATTCTACATTAATTCACATAATCCTACCGACTGCGCACACAACATGGCCAAACAAAAGACAATACCTGGCCTATCAATCCAATGGAAACTCATAGGCAACACAGTCCATTAGACTAGGCAAATACATGCAGCCATACAAAGTTCATGGGCCTTGCCTCAGAGTCGAACCCACAACTTCTTGGAGAACAAGCAAAGAGCCTACCACTAAACCAACACAGAGAAGTTGGAAACCGACTCTACATTAATTCACATAATCCTAGTGACTGCGCACACAACATGGGAAAACAAAAGCAAAAGACAGTACCTGGCCTATCAATCCAATGGAAACTCATATACAACATAGTCCATTGGACTAGGCAATTACATGCAGCCATACAAAGTCCATGGGCCTTGCCCCAGAGTCGAACCCACAACCTCTCGTAGCCCAAGCAAAGAGCCTACCAATACACCAACACAGAGAAGTGAAAAACTGATTCTACATTAATTCACATAATCCTAGTGACTGCGCACACAACATGGCCAAACAAAAGCAAAAGACAGTACCTGGCCTATCAATCCAATAGAAACTCATAGGCAAAGCAATCAATTGGACTAGGCAATTACATGCAGCCATACAAAGTCCATGGGCCTTGCCTCAGAGTCGAACCCACAACCTCTTGTAGCCCAAGCAAAGAGCCTACCACTACACCAACACAGAGAAGAGCGAAACTGACTCAACATAAATTCACATAATCCTAGTGACTGCGCACACAACATGGCCAAACAAAAGCAAAAGACAGTCCCTGGCCTATCAATCCAATGGAAACTCATATACAACATAGTCCATTGGACTAGGCAATTACATGCAGCCATACAAAGTCCATGGGCCTTGCCTCAGAGTCAAACCCACAACCTCTGGCAGAACAAGCAAAGAGCTTACAACTACACCAACACAAAAAAGTAGGAAGGTGCGTCTACATTAATTCACATATTCCTAGAGACTGCGCACACAACATGGCCAAACAAAAGCAAAAGACATTACCTGGCCTATCAAGCCAATGGAAACTCATAGGCAACACAGTCCATTGAACTAGGCAATTACATGCAGCCATACAAAGTCCATGGGCCTTGCCTCAGAGTCAAACCCACAACCTCTCGCAGCCAAGCAAAGCGCCTTCCACTACACCAACACAGAGAAGTGGGAAACTGATTCTACATTAATTCACATAATCCTACCGACTTCGCACACAACATAACCAAACAAAAGACATTACCTGGCCTATCAGTCCAATGAAAACTCATAGGCAACACAGTACATTGGACTAGGCAATTACATGCAGCCATACAAAGTCTATGGGCTTTGCCTCAGAGTCAAACCCACATTTTCTCGCAGCCCAAGCAAAGAGCCTACCACTACACCAACACAGAGAAGTTGAAAACTGAGTTTACATTAGTTCACATAATCCTAGTGACTGCGCACACAACATGGCCAAACAAAAGCAAAAGGTAGTACCTGGCCTATCAATCCAATAGGAACTCATAGGTAACACAGTCAACTAAAATAGGCAATTACATGCAGCCATACAAACTCCATGGGCCTTGCCTCAAAGTCGACCCAACAACCTTTCGCAGCTTAAGCAAAGAGACTACCACTACACCAACACAGAGAAGTAGGTAAATGACTCTACATTAATTCACATAATCCTAGTGACTGCGCACACAACATGGCCAAACAAATGCAAAAGATATTATCTGGCCTATCAATCCAATGAAATCATAGGCAACATAGTCCATTAGACTAAGCAAAGTCATACAAAGTTAATGGGCCTTGCCTCAGAGTCGAACCCACAACCTCTTGGAGAACAAGCAAAGAGCCTACCACTAAACCAATACAGAGAAGTTGGAAACAGACTCTACATTAATTCACAGAATCCTAGTGACTGCGCACACAACATGGCCAAACAAAAGCAAAAGACAGTACCTGGCCTATCAATCCAATGGAAACTCAAAGCTAACACAGTACATTGGACTAGGCAATTAAATGCAGCCATACAAAGTCCATGGGCCTTGCATTAGAGTCGAACCCACAACCTCTCGCAGCCCAAGCAAAGAGCCTACCACTACACCAACACAGAGAAGTGGGATACTGATTCTACATTAATTCAAATAATCCTACTGACTGCGCACACAACATGGCCAAACAAAAGACAATACCTGGCCTATCAATTCAAAGGAAACTCATAGGCAACACAGTCCATTGGACTTGGCAATTACATGCAGCCATACAAAGTCCATGGGCTTTGCCTCAGAGTCAAACCCACAATTTCTCGCAGCCCAAGTTAATAGCCTACGATTACACCAACACAGAGAAGTTGGAAACTGAGTTTACATTAGTTCACATAATCCTAGTGACTGCGCACACAACATGGCCAAACAAAAGACAATACCTGGCCTATCAATTCAATGGAAACTCATAGGCAACACAGTCAATTGAACTAGGCAATTACATGCTGCCATACAAACTCCATGTGCTTTGCCTCAGAGTCGAACCCACAACCTCTCACAGCTTAAGCAAAGAGACTACAACTACACCAACACAGAGAAGTAGGTGAATGACTCTACATTAATTCACATAATCCTAGTGACTGCGAACACAACATGGCCAAACAAAAGCAAAAGACAGTACCTGGCCTATCAATCCAATTGAAACTCATAGGCAACATAGTCCATTGGACTAGGCAATAACATGCAGCCATACAAAGTCCATGGGCCTTGCCTCAAAGTCTAACTCACAACCTCTCGCAGCTCAAGCAAAGAGCCTACCACTACACCAACACAGAGAAATGTGAACCTGACTCTACATTAATTCACATAATCCTAGTGACTGCGAACACAACATGGCCAAACATAAGCAAAAGGCAGTACCTGGCCTATCAATCCAATGGGAACTCATACGCAACACAGTCAATTGAACTACGCAATTACATGCAGCCATACAAACTCCATGGGCCTTGCCTCAGAGTCGAACCCACAACCTCTCGCAGCTTAAGCAAAGAGCCTACCCCTAAACCAACACAGAGAAGTGGGAAACTGATTCTACATTAATTCACATAATCCTACCGACTGCGCACACAACACGGCCAAACAAAAGACAATACCTGGCCTATCAATTCAATGGAAACTCATAGGCAACACAGTCCATTGGACTAGGCAATTACATGCAGCCATACAAAGTCCATGGGCTTTGCCTAAAAGTCAAACCCACAACTTCTCGCAGCCCAAGCAAAGAGCCTACCACTACACCAACACAGAGAAGTTGGTAACTGAGTTTACATTAATTCACATAATCCTAGTGACTGCGCACACAACATGGCCAAACAAAAGCAAAAGACAGTACCTGGCCTATCAATCCAATGGAAAATCATAGGCAACACAGTCAATTGGACTAGACAATTACTTGGAGACATACAAAGTCCATGGGCCTTTCCTCAGAGTCAAACCCACAACCTCTCGCAGCCAAGCAAAGAGCCTACCACTACACCAACACAGAGAAGTGGGAAACTGATTCTACATTAATTCACATAATCCTACCGACTGCGCACACAACATGGCCAAACAAAAGACAACACCTGGCCTATCAATCCAATGGAAACTCATAGGCAACACAGTCCATTAGACTAGGCAAATACATGCAGCCATATAAAGTTCATGGGCCTTGCCTCAGAGTCGAACCCACATCCTCTTGGAGAACAAGCAAAGAGCCTACCACTAATCCAACACAGAGAAGTTGGAAATCGACTCTACATTAATTCACATAATCCTAGTGACTGCGCACACAACATGGCCAAACAAAAGCAAAAGACATTACCTGGCCTATCAATCCAATGTAAACTCATAGGTAACACAGTACATTACTAGGATTATGTGAATTAATGTAGAGTCAGGTTCACATTTCTCTGTGTTGGTGTAGTGGTAGGCTCTTTGCTTGAGCTGCGAGAGTTTGTGAGTTAGACTTTGAGGCATGGCCCATGGACTTTGTATGGCTGCATGTTATTGCCTAGTCCAATGGACTATGTTGCCTATGAGTTTCAATTGGATTGATAGGCAAGGTACTGTCTTTTGCTTTTGTTTGGCCATGTTGTGTTCGCAGTCACTAGGATTATGTGAATTAATGTAGAGTCATTCACCTACTTCTCTGTGTTGGTGTAGTTGTAGTCTCTTTGTTGCTTATGAGTTTCAATTTGATTGATAGGCCAGGTACTGTCTTTTGCTTTTGTTTGGCCATGTTATGTGCGCAGTCACTAGGATTATGTGAATTAATGTAGAGTCATTCACCTTCTTCTCTGTGTTGGTGTAGTGGTAGTCTCTTTGCTTAAACTGCGAGAGGTTGTGGGTTCGACTCTGAGGCAAAGCCCATGGAGTTTGTATGGCAGCATGTAATTGCCTAGTTCAATTGACTGTGTTGCCTATGAGTTTCCATTGAATTGATAGGCCAGGTATTGTCTTTTGTTTGGCCATGTTGTGTGCGCAGTCACTAGGATTATGTGAACTAATGTAAACTCAGTTTCCAACTTCTCTGTGTTGGTGTAATCGTAGGCTATTTCCTTGGGCTGCGAGAAATTGTGGGTTTGACTCTGAGGCAAAGCCCATGGACTTTGTATGGCTGCATGTAATTGCCAAGTCCAATGGATTGTGTTTCCTTTGAATTGATAGGCCAGGTATTGTCTTTTGTTTGGCCATGTTGTGTGCGCAGTCGGTAGGATTATTTGAATTAATGTAGAAACAGTTTCCCACTTCTCTGTGTTGGTGTAGTGGTAGGCTCTTTGCTTGGGCTGCGAGAGGTTGTGGGTTCGACTCTAATGCAAGGCCCATGGACTTTGTATGTCTCCATGTAATTGTCTAGTCCAATGGACTGTGTTGCCTATGAGTTTCCATTGGTTTGATAGGCCAGGTACTGTCTTTTGCTTTTGTTTGGCCATGTTGTGTGCGCAGTCACTAGGATTCTGTGAATTAATGTAGAGTTTGTTTCCAACTTCTCTGTGTTGGTTTAGTGGTAGGCTCTTTGCTTGTTCTCCAAGAGGTTGTGGGTTCGACTCTGAGGCAAGGCCCATTAACTTTGTATGGCTGCATATATTTGCTTAGTCTAATGGACTATGTTGCCTATGATTTCATTGGATTGATAGGCCAGATAATGTCTTTTGCATTTGTTTGGCCATGTTGTGTGCGCAGTCTCTAGGATTATGTGAATTAATGTAGAGTCCTTTACCTACTTCTCTGTGTTGGTGTAGAGGTAGTCTTTTTGCTTAAGCTGCGAAAGGTTGTTGGTTCGACTTTGAGGCAAGGCCCATGGAGTTTGTATGGATGCATGTAATTGCCTATTTCAGTTGACTGTGTTACCTATGAGTTCCTATTGGATTGATAGGCCAGGTACTACCTTTTGCTTTTGTTTGGCCATGTTGTGTGCGCAGTCACTAGGATTATGTGAACTAATGTAAACTCAGTTTTCAACTTCTCTGTGTTGGTGTAGTGGTAGGCTCTTTTCTTGGGCTGCGAGAAAATGTGGGTTTGACTCTGAGGCAAAGCCCATAGACTTTGTATGGCTGCATGTAATTGCCTAGTCCAATGAACTGTGTTGCCTATGAGTTTTCATTGGACTGATAGGCCAGGTATTGTCTTTTGTTTGGTTATGTTGTGTGCGAAGTCGGTAGGATTATGTGAATTAATGTAGAATCAGTTTCCCACTTCTCTGTGTTGGTGTAGTGGAAGGCGCTTTGCTTGGCTGCGAGAAGTTGTGGGTTTGACTCTGAGGCAAGGCCCATGGACTTTGTATGGCTGCATGTAATTGCCTAGTTCAATGGACTGTGTTGCCTATGAGTTTCCATTGGCTTGATAGGCCAGGTAATGTCTTTTGCTTCTGTTTGGCCATGTTGTGTGCGCAGTCACTAGGATTATGTGAATTAATGTAGATGCAGCTTCCTACTTCTTTGTGTTGGTGTGGTTGTAGGCTCTTTGCTTGTTCTGCCAGAGGTTGTGGGATAGACTCTGAGGCAAGGCCCATGGACTCTGTATGGCTGCATGTAATTGCCTAGTCCAATGGATGGGGTTGCCTCTGAGTTTCCATTGGATTGATAGGCCAGGTACTGTCTTTTGCTTTTGTTTGGCCATGTTGTGTGCGCAGTCACTAGGATTATGTGAGTTAATGTAGAGTCAGTTTCACACTTCTCCGTGTTGCTGTAGTGGTAGGCTTTTTTCTTGGGCTGCGAGAGGTTGTGAGTTCGACTCTGAGGCAAGGCCCATGGACTTTTTATGGCTGCATGTAATTGCATAGTCCAATGGACTATGTTACCTATGAGATTCCATTGGATTGATAGGCCAGGTGCCTTCTTTTGCTTTTGTTTGGCCATGTTTTGTGCGCAGTCACTAGGATTATGTGAATTAATGTTGAGTCAGTTTCCCACTTCTCTGTGTTGGTGTAGTGGTAGGCTCTTTGCTTGGGCTGGGAGAGGTTGTGAGTTCGACTCAAATGCAAGGCTCATGGACTTTGTATGGCTGCATCTAATTGCCTAGTCCAAAGGACTGTGTTGCCTATGAGTTTCCATTGGATTGATAGGCCAGGTATTGACTTTTGCTTTCGTTTGGCCATGTTGTGTGCGCAGTCACTAGGATTATGTGAATTAATATAGAGTCAGTTTCACATTTCTCTGTGTTGGTGTAGTGGTAGGCTCTTTGCTTGAGCTGCGAGAGGTTGTGGATTTGACTCTGAGGCAAGGCCCTTGGACTTTTTATGGCTGCATGTAATTGCCTAGTATAATGGACTGTGTTGCCTATGAGTTTCCATTGGATTGATAGGCCAGGTATTGACTTTTGCTTTCGTTTGGCCATGTTGTGTGCGCAGTCACTAGGTTTATGTGAATTAATGTAGAGTCAGGTTCACATTTCTCTGTGTTGGTGTAGTAGTAGGCTCTTTGCTTAAACTGAGAGAGGTTGTGAGTTCGACTTTGAGGCAAGGCCCATGGACATTGTATGGCTGCATGTTATTGCCTAGTCCAATGGACTATGTTGCTTATGAGCTTCAATTGGATTGATAGGCCAGATACTGTCTTTTGCTTTTGTTTGGCCATGTTGTGTGCGCAGTCACTAGGATTATGTGAATTAATGTAGAGTCATTCACCTACTTCTCTGTGTTGGTTTAGTGGTAGGCTCTTTGCTTGTTCTCCAAGAGGTTGTGGGTTCGACTCTGAGGCAAGGCCCATGAACTTTGTATGGCTGCATGTATTTGCCTAGTCTAATGTACTGTGTTGCCTATGAGTTTCTATTGGATTGATAGGCCAGATAATGTCTTTTGCATTTGTTTGGCCATGTTGTGTGCACAGTCACTAGGATTATGTGAACTAATGTAAACTCTGTTACCAACGTCTCTGTGTTGGTGTAGTGGTAGGCTCTTTGCTTGGGCTGCGAGAAATTGTGGGTTTGACTCTGAGGCAAAGCCCATGGACTTTGTATGGCTGCATGTAATTGTCTTGTCCAATGGACTGTGTTGCCTATGAGTTTCCACTGGTTTGATAGGCCAGGTAATGTCTTTTGCTTTTGTTTGGCCATGTTGTGTGCGCAGTCACTAGGAATATGTGAATTAATGTAGACGCAGCTTCCTACTTTTTTGTGTTGGTGTAGTTGTAAGCTCTTTGCTTGTTCTGCCAGAGGTTGTGGGTTTGACTCTGAGGCAAGGCCCATGGACTTTGTATGGCTGCATGTAATTGCCTAGTCCAATGGACTATGTTGTCTATGAGTTTCCATTGGATTGATAGGCCAGGGACTGTCTTTTGCTTTTGTTTGGCCATGTTGTGTGCGCAGTCACTAGGATTATGTGAATTTATGTTGAGTCAGTTTCGCTTTTCTCTGTGTTGGTGTAGTGGTAGGCTCTTTGCTTGGGCTGAGAGAGGTTGTGGGTTTGACTCTGAGACAAGGCCCATGGACTTTGTATGGCTGCATGTAATTGCCTAGTCCAATTGATTGCGTTGCCTATGAGTTTCCATTGGATTGATAGGCCAGGTACCGTCTTTTGCTTTTGTTTGGCCATGTTGTGTGCGCAGTCACTAGGATTATGTGAATTAATGTAGAATCTGTTTTCCACTTCTCTGTGTTGGTGTATTGGTAGGCTCTTTGCTTGGGCTACGAGAGGTTGTGGGTTTGACTCTGGGGCAAGGCCCATGGGCTTTGTATGGCTGCATGCAATTGCCTAGTCCAATGTACTGTGTTACCTATGAGTTTACATTGGATTGATAGGCCAGGTAATGTCTTTTGCTTTTGTTTGGCCATGTTGTGTGCGCAGTCACTAGGATTATGTGAATTAATGTAGAGTCAGTTTCCAACTTCTCTGTGTTGGTTTAGTGGTAGGCTCTTTGCTTGTTCTCCAAGAGGATGTGGGTTCGACTCTGAGGCAAGGCCCATGAACTTTGTATGGCTGCATGTATTTGACTAGTCTAATGGACTGTGTTGCCTATGAGTTTCCATTGGATTGATAGGCCAGGTATTGTCTTTTGTTTGGCCATGTTGTGTGCGCAGTCGGTAGGATTATGTGAATTAATGTAGAATCAGTTTCCCACTTCTCTGTGTTGGTGTAGTGGTAGGCTCTTTGCTTGGGCTGCGAGAAGTTGTGGGTTTGACTTTTAGGCAAAGCCCATGGACTTTGTATGGCTGCATGTAATTGCCTAGTCCAATGGACTGTGTTGCCAATGAGTTTCCATTGAATTGATAGGCCAGGTATTGTCTTTTGTTTAGCCATGTTGTGTGCGCAGTCGGTAGGATTATGTGAATTAATGTAGAAACAGTTTCCCACTTCTCTGTGTTGGTGTAGTGGTAGGCTCTTTGCTTGGCTGCGAGAGGTTGAGGGTTTGACTCTGAGGCAAGGCCCATGGACTTTGTATGTCTCCATGTAATTTTCTAGTCCAATGGACTGTGTTGCCTATGAGTTTCCATTGGATTGATAAGCCAGGTACTGACTTTTGCTTTTGTTTGGCCATGTTGTGTGCGCAGTCGGTAGGATTATGTGAATTAATGTAGTACCAGTTTCTCACTTTTCTGTGTTGGTGTAGTAGTAGGCTCTTTGCTTGGCTGCGCGAGGTTGTGGGTTTGACTCTGAGGCAAGGCCCATGGACTTTGTATGTCTCCATGTAATTGTCTAGTCCAATGGACTGTGTTGCCTGAGTTTCCATTGGATTGATAGGCCAGGTATTGACTTTTGCTTTCGTTTGGCCATGTTGTGTGCGCAGTCACTAGGATTATGTGAATTAATGTAGAGTCAGTTTCACATTTCTCTGTGTTGGTGTAGTGGTAGGATCTTTGCTTGGGCTGCGAGAAGTTGTGGGTTTGACTCTGAGGCAAGGCCCATGGACTTTTTATGGCTGCATGTAATTGCCTAGTCCAATGGACTGTGTTGCCTATGAGTTTCCATTGGATTGATAGGCCAGGTATGGACTTTTGCTTTCGTTTGGCCATGTTGTGTGCGCAGTCACTAGGATTATGTGAATTAATGTAGAGGCAGGTTCACATTTCTCTGTGTTGGTGTAGTGGTAGGCTCTTTGCTTGAGCTGCGAGAGGTTGTGAGTTCGACTTTGAGGCAAGGCCCATGGACTTTGTATGGCTGCATGTTATTGCCTAGTCCAATGGACTGTGTTGCCTATGAGTTTCCATTGGATTGATAAGCCAGGTACTGTCTTTTGCTTTTGTTTAGCCATGTTGTGTGCGCAGTCGGTAGGATTATGTGAATTAATGTAGAATCAGTTTCCCACTTCTCTGTATTGGTGTAGTGGTAGGCTCTTTGCTTAGCTGCGAGAGGTTGTGGGTTTGACTCTGAAGCAAGGCCCATGGACTTTGTATGTCTCCATGTAATTGTCTAGTCCAATGGACTGTGTTGCCTATGAGTTTCCATTGGATTGATAGGCCTGGTACTGTCTTTTGCTTTTGTTTGGCCATGTTGTGTGCGCAGTCACTAGGATTATGTGAATTAATGTGGAGTCAGTTTCCAACTTCTCTGTGTTGGTTTAGTGGTAGGCTCTTTGCTTGTTCTCCAAGAGGTTGTGGGTTCGACTCTGAGGCAAGGCCCATGAACTTTGTATGGCTGCATGTATTTGCCTAGTCTAATGGACTGTGTTGCCTATGAGTTTCCATTGGATTGATAGGCCAGATAATGTCTTTTGCATTTGTTTCGCAATGTTGTGTGCACAGTCACTAGGATTATGTGAACTAATGTAAACTCAGTTTCCATCTTGTCTGTGTTGGTGTAGTGGTAGGCTCTTTGCTTGGGCTGCGACAAATTGTGGGTTTGACTCAGAGGCAAAGCCCATGGACTTTGTATGGCTGCATGTAATTGTTTAGTCCAATGGACTGTGTTGCCTATGAGTTTCCATTGGCTTGATAGGCCAGGTAATGTCTTTTGCTTTTGTTTGGCCATGTTGTGTGCGCAGTCTCTAGGAATATGTGAATTAATGTAGACGCACCTTCCTACTTTTTTGTGTTGGTGTAGTTGTAAGCTCTTTGCTTGTTCTGCCAGAGGTTGTGGGTTTGACTCTGAGGCAAGGCCCATGGACTTTGTATGGCTGCATGTAATTGCCTAGTCCAATGGACTATGTTGTATATGAGTTTCCATTGGATTGATAGGCCAGGGACTGTCTTTTGCTTTTGTTTGGCCATGTTGTGTGTGCAGTCACTAGGATTATGTGAATTTATGTTGAGTCAGTTTCGCTCTTCTCTGTGTTGGTTTAGTGGTAGGCTCTTTGCTTGGGCTACAAGAGGTTGTGGGTTCGACTCTGAGGCAAGGCCCATGGACTTTGTATGGCTGCATGTAATTGCCTAGTCCAATTGATTGCTTTGCCTATGAGTTTCTATTGGATTGATAGGCCAGGTACTGTCTTTTGCTTTTGTTTGGCCATGTTGTGTGCGCAGTCACTAGGATTATGTGAATTAATGTAGAATCAGTTTTTCACTTCTCTGTGTTGGTGTATTGGTAGGCTCTTTGCTTGGGCTACGAGAGGTTGTGGGTTCGACTCTGGGGCAAGGCCCATGGGCTTTGTATGGCTGCATTTAATTGCCTAGTCTAATGTACTGTGTTACCTATGAGTTTCCATTGGATTGATAGGCCAGGTACTGTCTTTTGCTTTTGTTTGGCCATGTTGTGTGCGCAGTCACTAGGATTATGTGAATTAATGTAGAGTCGGTTTCCAACTTCTCTGTGTTGGTTTAGTGGTAGGCTCTTTGCTTGTTCTCCAAGAAGTTGTGGGTTCGACTCTGAGGCAAGGCACATGAACTTTGTATGGCTGCATGTATTTGCCCAGTCTAATGGACTGTGTTGCCTATGAGTTTCCATTGGATTGATAGGCCAGGTATTGTCTTTTGTTTGGCCATGTTGTGTGCGCAGTCGGTAGGATTATGTGAATTAATGTAGAATCAGTTTCCCACTTATCTGTGTTGGTGTAGTGGTAGGCTCTTTGCTTGGCTGCGAGAGGTTGTGGGTTTGACTTTGAGGCAAGGCCCATGGACTTTGTATGTCTCCATGTAATTGTCTAGTTCAATGGACTGTGTTGCCTATGAGTTTCCATTGGCTTGATAGGCCAGGTAATGTCTTTTGCTTTTGTTTGGCCATGTTGTGTGCACATTCACTAGGATTATGTGAATTAATGTAGACGCAACTTCCTACTTCTTTGTGTTGGTGTAGTTGTAGGCTCTTTGCTTGTTCTGCCAGAGGTAGTGGGTTTGACTCTGAGGCAAGGCCCATGGACTTTGTATGGCTGCATGTAATTGCCAAGTCCAATGGACTGTGTTGCCTACGAGTTTCCATTGGATTGATAGGCCAGGTATTGTCTTTTGCTTTTGTTTGGCCATGTTGTGTGCGCAGTCACTAGGATTATGTGAATTAATGTAGAATCCGTTTCCCACTTCTCTGTGTTGGTGTAGTGGAAGCTGCTTTGCTTGGCTGCGAGAGGTTGTGGGTTTGACTCTGCGGCATGGCCCATGGACTTTGTATGGCTGCATGTAATCGCCTAGTTCAATGGACTGTGTTGCCTATGAGTTTCCATTGGCCTGATAGGCCAGGTAATGTCTTTTGCTTTTGTTTGGCCATGTTGTGTGCGCATTCACTAGGATTATGTGAATTAATGTAGACGAAGCTTTCTACTTCTTTGTGTTGGTGTAGTTGTAGGCTCTTTGCTTGTTCTGCCAGAGGTTGTGGGTTTGACTCTGAGGCAAGGCCCATGGACTTTGTGAGGCTGCATGTAATTGCCTATTCCAATGGGCTATGTTGTCTATGAGTTTCCATTGGATTGATAGGCAAGGGACTGTCTTTAGCTTTTGTTTGGCCATGTTGTGTGCGCAGTCACTAGGATTATGTGAATTTATGTTGAGTCAGTTTCGCACTTCTCTGTGTTGGTGTAGTGGTGGGCTCTTTGCTTGGGCTGTAAGAGGTTGTGGGTTTGACTCTGAGGCAAGGCCCATGGACTTTGTATGGCTGCATGTAATTGCCTAGTCCAATGGATTGATAGGCCAGGTACTGTCTTTTGTTTTCGTTTGGCCATGTTTTGTGCGCAGTCACTAGGATTATGTGAGTTAATGTAGAGACAGTTTCACACTTCTCTGTGTTGCTGAAGTGGTAGGCTTTTTTGTTGGGCTGCGAGAGGTTGTG
The DNA here is from genome assembly GCF_048569485.1 of Anomaloglossus baeobatrachus. Classification (NCBI taxonomy): domain Eukaryota; kingdom Metazoa; phylum Chordata; class Amphibia; order Anura; family Aromobatidae; genus Anomaloglossus; species Anomaloglossus baeobatrachus. The sequence goes on along the minus strand of NW_027442091.1, from coordinate 209,591 downwards.
AGTTCGACTCTGAGGCAAGGCCCATGGACTTTGTATGGCTGCATGTAATTGCATAGTCCAATGGACTGCGTTACCTATGAGTTTCCATTGGATTGATAGGCCAGGTGCTTTCTTTTGCTTTTGTTTGGCCATGTTGTGTGCGCAGTCACTAGGAATATGTGAATTAATGTAGAGTCAGTTTCACATTTCTCTTTGTTGGTGTAGTGGTAGGCTCTTTGCTTGGGCTTTGAGAGGTTGTGGGTTTGACTCTGAGGCAAGGCCCATGGACTTTTTATGGCTGCATGTAATTGCCTAGTCCAATGGACTTTGTTGCCTATGAGTTTCCATTGGATTGATAGGCCAGGTATTGACTTTTGCTTTCGTTTGGCCATGTTGTGTGCGCAGTCACTAGGATTATGTGAATTAATGTAGAGTCAGTTTCACATTTCTCTGTGTTGGTGTAGTGGTAGGCTCTTTGCTTGGGCTGCGAGAGGTTGTGGGTTTGACTCTGAGGCAAGGCCCATGGACTTTTTATGGCTGCATGTAATTGCCTAGTCCAATGGACTGTGTTGCCTATGAGTTTCCATTGGATTGATAGGCCAGGTACTGTATTTTGTTTTCGTTTGGCCATGTTGTGTGCGCACTCACTAGGATTATGTGAATTAATGTAGAGGCAGGTTCACATTTCTCTGTGTTGGTGTAGTGGTAGGCTCTTTGCTTGAGCTGCGAGAGGTTGTGGGTTTGACTCTGAGGCAAGGCCCATGGACTTTTTATGGCTGCATGTTATTGCCTAGTCCAATGGACTGTGTTGCCTATGAGTTTCCATTGGATTGATAAGCCAGGTACTGTCTTTTGCTTTTGTTTAGCCATGTTGTGTGCGCAGTCGGTAGGATTATGTGAATTAATGTAGAATCAGTTTCCAACTTCTCTGTGTTGGTTTAGTGGTAGGCTCTTTGCTTGTTCTCCAAGAGGTTGTGGGTTCGACTCTGAGGCAAGGCCCATGAACTTTGTATGGCTGCATGTATTTGCCTAGTCTAATGGACTGTGTTGCCTATGAGTTTCCATTGGATTGATAGGCCAGATAATGTCTTTTGCATTTGTTTCGCCATGTTGTGTGCACAGTCACTAGGATTATGTGAACTAATGTAAACTCAGTTTCCAACTTGTCTGTGTTGTTGTAGTGGTAGGCTCTTTGCTTGGGATGCGAGAAATTGTGGGTTTGACTCTGAGGCAAAGCCCATGGACTTTGTATGGCTGCATGTAATTGTTTAGTCCAATGGACTGTGTTGCCTATGAGTTTCCATTGGCTTGATAGGCCAGGTAATGTCTTTTGCTTTTGTTTGGCCATGTTGTGTGCGCAGTCGCTAGGAATATGTAAATTAATGTAGACGCAGCTTCCTACTTTTTTGTGTTGGTGTAGTTGTAAGCTCTTTGCTTGTTCTGCCAGAGGTTGTGGGTTTGACTCTGAGGCAAGGCCCATGGACTTTGTATGGCTGCATGTAATTGCCTAGTCCAATGGACTATGTTGTATATGAGTTTCCATTGGATTGATAGGCCAGGGACTGTCTTTTGCTTTTGTTTGGCCATGTTGTGTGCACAGTCACTAGGATTATGTGAACTAATGTAAACTCTGTACCAACTTCTCTGTGTTGGTGTAGTGGTAGGCTCTTTGCTTGGGCTACAAGAGGTTGTGGGTTCGACTCTGAGGCAAGGCCCATGGACTTTGTATGGCTGCATGTAATTGCCTAGTCCAATTGATTGCTTTGCCTATGAGTTTCTATTGGATTTATAGGCCAGGTAATGTCTTTTGCTTTTGTTTGGCCATGTTGTGTGCGCAGTCACTAGGATTATGTGAATTAATGTAGAATCAGTTTTCCACTTCTCTGTGTTGGTGTATTTGTAGGCTCTTTGCTTGGGCTACAAGAGGTTGTGGGTTCGACTCTGGGGCAAGGCCCAGGGGCTTTGTATGGCTGCATGTATTTGCCTAGTCTAATGGACTGTGTTGCCTATGAGTTTCCATTGGATTGATAGGCCAGGTATTTTCTTTTGTTTGGCCATGTTGTGTGCGCAGTCGGTAGGATTATGTGAATTAATGTAGAATCAGTTTCCCACTTCTCTGTGTTGGTGTAGTGGTAGGCTCTTTGCTTGGCTGCGAGAGGTTGTGGGTTTGACTCTGAGGCAAGGCCCATGGACTTTGTATGTCTCCATGTAATTGTCTAGTCCAATGGACTGTGTTGCCTATGAGTTTCTATTGGATTTATAGGCCAGGTACTGTCTTTTGCTTTTGTTTGGCCATGTTGTGTGCGCAGTCACTAGGATTATGTGAATTAATGTAGAGTCAGGTTCACATTTCTCTGTGTTGGTGTAGTTGTAGGCTCTTTGCTAGAGCTGCGAGAGGTTGTGAGTTCAACTTTGAGGCAAGGCCCATGGACTTTGTATGGCTGCATGTTATTGCCTAGTCCAATGGACTATGTTACCTATGAGTTTCAAATGGAATGATAGGCCAGGTACTGTCTTTTGCTTTTGTTTGGCCATGTTGTGTGCGCAGTCACTAGGATTATGTGAATTAATGTAGAGTCAGTTTCACACTTCTCTGTGTTGATGTAGTGGTAGGCTTTTTTCTTGGGCTGCGAGAGGTTGTGAGTTCGACTCTGAGGCAAGGCCCATGGACTTTGTATGGCTGCATGTAATTGCCTAGTCCAATGGACTATGTTGTCTATGAGTTTCCATTGGATTGATAGGCCAGGGACTGTCTATTGCTTTTGTTTGGCCATGTTGTGTGCGCAGTCACTAGGATTATGTGAATTTATGTTGAGTCAATTTCGCACTTCTCTGTGTTGGTGTAGTGGTAGGCTCTTTGCTTGGGCTTTGAGAGGTAGTGGTTTTGACTCTGAGGCAAGGCCCATGGACTTTGTATGGCTGCATGTTATTGCCTAGTCCAAAGGATTGCGTTGCCTATGAGTTTCCATTGGATTAATAGGCCAGGTACTGTCTTTTGCTTTTGTTTGGCCATGTTGTGTGCGCAGTCACTAGGATTATGTGAATTAATGTAGAGTCATTCACCTAATTCTCTGTGTTGGTGTAGTGGTAGTCTCTTTGCTTAAGCTGCGAGAGGTTGTGGGTTCGACTCTGAGGCAAGGCCCATGGAGTTTTATGGCTGCATGTAATCGTCTAGTTCAATTGACTGTGTTGCCTATGAGTTCCCATCGGATTTATAGGCCAGGTACTGTCTTTTGCTTTTGTTTGGCCATGTTGTGTGCGCAGTCACTAGGATTATGTGAACTAATGTAAACTCAGATTCCAACTTCTCTGTGTTGGTGTAGTGGTAGGCTCTTTGCTTGGGCTGCGAGAAATTGTGGGTTCGACTCTGAGGCAAGGCCCATGGAGTTTGTATGGCTGCATGTAATCGCCTAGTTCAATTGACTGTGTTGCCTATGAGTTTCCATTAGCTTGATAGGCTAGGTAATGTCTTCTGCTTTTGTTTGGCCATGTTGTGTGCGCAGTCACTAGGATTATGTGAATTAATGTAGACGCAGCTTCCTACTTCTTTGTGTTTTTGTAGTTGTAGGCTCTTTGCTTGTTCTGCCAGAGGTTGTGGGTTTGACTCTGAGGCAAGGCCCATGGACTTTGTATGGCTGCATGTAATTGCCTAGTCCAATGGACTATGTTGCCTATGAGTTTCCATTGGATTGATAGGCCAGGTACTGCCTTTTGCTTTTGTTTGACAGTGTTGTGTGCGCAGTCACTAGGGTTATGGGAATTAATGTAGAGTCAGTTTCCCACTTCTCTGTGTTGGTGTAGTGGTAGGCTCTTTGCTTGGGCTGCGAGAGGTTGTGGGTTCGACTCTAATGCAAGGCTCATGGACTTTGAATGGCTGCATGTAATTGCTTAGTCCAATGGACTGTGTTGCCTATGAGTTTCTATTGGATTGATAGGCCAGTTACTGTCTTTTGTTTTCGTTTGGCCATGTTGTGTGCGCAGTCACTAGGATTATGTGAAATAATGTAGAGTCAGGTTTACATTTCTCTGTGTTGGTGTAGTGGTAGGCTCTTTGCTTGAGCTGCGAGAGGTTGTGAGTTCGACTTTGAGGCAAGGCCCATGGACTTTGTATGGCTGCATGTAATTGCCTAGTCCAATTGATTGCTTTGCCTATGAGTTTCTATTGGATTGATAGGCCAGGTACTGTCTTTTTCTTTTGTTTGGCAATGTTGTGTGCGCAGTCACTAGGATTATGTGAATTAATGTAGAGTCATTCACCTACTTCTCTGTGTTGGTGTAGTGGTAGTCTCTTTGCTTAAGCTGCAAGAGGTTGTGGGTTCGACTCTGAGGCAAGGCCCCTGGAGTTTGTATGGCTGCATGTAATTGCCTATTTCAATTAACTGTTTTGCCTATGAGTTCCCATTGGATTGATAGGCCAGGTACTGTCTTTTGCTTTTGTTTGGCCATGTTGTGTGCGCAGTCACTAGGATTATGTGAACTAATGTAAACTCAGTTTCCAACTTCTCTGTCTTGGTGTAGTGGTAGGCTCTTTGCTTGGGCTGCGAGAAATTGTGGGTTTGACTCTGAGGCAAAGCCCATGGACTTTATATGGCTGCATGTAATTGCCTAGTCCAATGGACTGTGTTGCCTATGAGTTTCCATTGGATTGATTGGCCAGGTATTATCTTTTGTTTGGTTATGTTGTGTGCGCAGTCGGTAGGATTATGTGAATTAATGTAGAATCAGTTTCCCAGTTCTCTGTGTTGCTGTAGTGGAAGGCTCTTTGCTTAGCTGCAAGAGGTTGTGGGTTTGACTCTGAGGCAAGGCCCATGGAGTTTGTATGGCTGCATGTAATTGCCTAGTTCACTTAACTGTGTTGCCTATGAGTTCCCATTGGATTGATAGGCCAGGTACTGTCTTTTGCTTTTGTTTGGCCATGTTGTGTGCGCAGTCACTAGGATTATGTGAATTAATGTAGACGCAGCTTCCTACTTCTTTGTGTTGGTGAAGTTGTAGGCTCTTTGCTTGTTCTGCCAGAGATTGTGGGTATGACTCTGAGGCAAGGCCCATGGACTTTGTATGGCTGCATGTAATTGCGTAGTCCATTGGACTATGTTGTCTATGAGTTTCCATTGGATTGATAGGCCAGGGACTGTCTTTTGTTTTTGTTTGGTCATGTTGTGTGCGCAGTCACTAGGATTATGTGAATTAATGTAGAGTCATTCTCTTCTCTGTGTTGGTGTAGTGGTAGGCTCTTTCCTTGGGTTACAGGAAGTTGTGGGTTTGACTTTGAGGCAAAGCCCATGGACTTTGTATGGTTGAATGTAATTGCCTAGTCCAATGGACTGTGTTGCCTATGAGTTTTCATTGAATGAATAGGCCAGGTATTGTCTTTTGTTTGGCCATGTTGTGTGCGCAGTCGGTAGGATTATGTGAATTAATGTAGAATCAGTTTCCCACTTCTCTGTGTTAGTGTAGTGGTAGGCTTTTTGCTTGGCTGCGAGAAGTTGTGGGTTTGACTCTGAGGCAAGGCCCATGGACTTTGTATGTCTCCATGTAATTGTCTAGTCCAATGGACTGTGTTGCCTATGAGTTTCCATTGGATTGATAGGCCAGGTACTGTCTTTTGCTTTTGTTTGGCCATGTTGTGTGCGCAGTCACTAGGATTATGTGAATTAATGTAGAAATGGTTTTCCACTTCTCCGTGTTGGTGTATTGGTAGGCTCTTTGCCTTGGCTATGAGAGGTTGTGGGTTTGACTCTGGGGCAAGGTCCATGGGCTTTGTATGGCTGCATGTAATTGCCTAGTCCAATGTACTGTGTTACCTATGAGTTTCCGTTGGATTGATAGGCCACGTACTGTCTTTTGCTTTTGTTTGGCCATGTTGTGTGCGCAGTCACTAGGATTATGTTAATTAATGTAGAGTCGGTTTCCAACTTCTCTGAGTTGGTTTAGTGGTAGGCTCTTTGCTTGTTCTCCAAGAGGTTGTGGGTTCGACTCTGAGGCAATGCCCATGAACTTTACATGGCTGCATGTAAGTGCCTAGTCTAATGGACTGTGTTGCCTATGAGTTTCCATTGGATTGATAGGCCAGATAATGTCTTTTGCATTTGTTTGGCCATGTTGTGTGCGTAGTCACTAGGATTATGTGAATTAATGTAGAGTCATTCACCTACTTCTCTGTGTTGGTGTAGTGGTAGGCTCTTTGCCCTGGCTACGAGAGTTTTTGGGTTCGACTCTGGGGCAAGACCCATGGGCTTTGTATGGCTGCATGTAATTGCCTAGTCCAATGTACTGTGTTACCTATGAGTTTCTATTGGATTGATAGGCTAGGTACTGTCTTTTGCTTTTGTTTGGCCATGTTGTGTGCGCAGTCACTAGGATTATGTTAATTAATGTAGAGTCGGTTTCCAACTTCACTGAGTTGGTTTAGTGGTAGGCTCTTTGCTTGTTCTCCAAGAGGTTGTGGGTTCGACTCTGAGGCAAGGCCCATGAACTTTGTTTGGCTGCATGTAATTGCCTAGTCTAATGGACTGTGTTGCCTATGAGTTTCCATTTGATTGAATGGCCAGGTACTGTCTTTTGTTTTCGTTTGGCCATGTTGTGTGCGCAGTCACTAGGATTATGTGAATTAATGCTATTGGATTTTTCAAGTCAGTATTCACACAGCAGTTTCTGCTATTTCATGTATTCCCCTTACATAGTCACTGGTGTGCATACCTTATCTCCCCATAGTGATGTTTTTTTAGGTTTTTGCACCCAGTTCGGACTTAGAATGGTGTTCCAAACGTTATTCCTATTTGTTAGTATTTTTTCGTTTGTGAACCCTCCCCAACCACACCTATTGCCAATCCATATCATACGCATAAATAGCCTGGGTCTCAGCTTCCCATACACGGTAGGTTTTTTAACTGCATGAGAGGACACACACAAGCTAGGGACCCCAACGTAGAGAAATACTTTGGCGTAGTGTTGGGGCTCTATTGCATTGATCAATTCAGTAGCTAAATTTCTCTTGATTCATATGTTCATGGCAGTAATGCAGATTCCATTTTTCACATATTCACTCTTGCATATAGCTATTGAATTTTTCAAGTCAGTATTCACACAGCAGTTTCTGCTATTTCATGTATTCCCCTTACATAGTCACTGGTGTGCATACCTTATCTCCCCATAGTGCCTGGGATCTGACCCAGACACTAGCAGTTTTGCACTCCTACCCAAAACTGGGCTGTTCCCTGAACTCACTACCTCCACGGTTCAACTCTTAACTGAACTTCAACTAACTAACTGGTTTTCCCACCTCCAGGCCTGTGAACTCCTTGGTGGGTGGGGCCAACCGCCTGGCACCGCCCCACCTGGTGTGGACATCAGCCCCTGGAGGGAGGCAACAACGGTTTTGTGTCTGACTAGTGTAACTATCCGGGAAAGGGGGTGTGTGTGTGTGTTATGTCTGTGACTAACTGGCTAGTCCAGGGCGTCACACTTGCACCCCCTTCTTGTGATGTGAAGGTGTGTAGTCAGTGCCTACGTGTAATTCCTGACACCACTCCTCTGGCTGACTTGGTGAGCTGTCACTGACTGGGTGGGGTGCAGTAATGGTGGATGCTGCTGCTGCTTGGATAGCATGTGTATCTACTGTGAACAGCTTATCAATGGTGGCAAATCGGGGCAGCTTAACCTCTTGCTCTCCGCAGTTCAACACTCTCACGCGCACTCTTCCCTTCCGTATTAATGAATAAAACTGTGATATAAATAGTATATAGATACCCCACAAATGCAGATAAAGGTAGGTTATGGGAAAAGGGAGAAGAGGGAAACAGGAAAATAGTGTAATAAAGTATACCTTCCAGGGGGGAGAGGAAATGGCAGCACAGCCAGTGGAGGTGAAGCAAGGGGAAGCCTGCAACTAAATTGTTGAGAGCATTATCACATGGTGACTGAGCCTGATTGTAACGGGAGCATAGAGGTGCCGATCCTGTCTTACCTGCGTTGGTGTAGAAGTGGGTTTCCAGTGGTGGAGTCAGCTGTGTGCAGTGGTGGCTGTGGGTTCTTTTATGTGCGACCGTAGTAATAGCTGCGCCCACTTCCTGTATGGGAGTGGAATGCAGTGAGGCTAATGGAACGCACGTCCACGTGCCGCGCCCCTGAAGGTAATACCGATCATTGAATACAAAAAAATTTCTCATACTACTGTATGGGGGTCCCTATATTTAATATGATATCCAAGCCACAGCATCCACCGTTACTTCACCACACCCATTCAGTGACAGCTCACCAAGTCAACCAGAGGAGTGGTGTAAGGAATTACACGTAGGCACTGACTCCACACCTTCACATCACAAGAAGCGGGTCCACAGGGTAGTGCAAGAATACGAGCAAGTCTTCAGCAAACATCCGCTAGACTTTGGGAGAATAAAAGGGGTCCATATTCATGGTTTAAGAACTTGGGTTCTAACGTGCCCAGAGTATGCTCCACTCTATGCTCCCTTTACAATCAGGCTCAGTCACCATGTGATAACGCTCTCAACTCTTTAGTTGCAGGCTTCCTTTTGCTTCACCTCCACTGGCTGTGCTGCCATTTCCTCTCACCCCCAGAAGGTATACTTTATTACACTATTTTCCTCTTTCCCTGTTCCCCCTTTTCCCATAACCTACCTTTATTTACAATTGTGGGGTATCTATATGATATTTACATCATAGTTTTATTCATTAGTGCGGAAGGGAAGAGTGCCCGTGAGAGTGTTAAACTGCGGAGAGCAGGAGGTTAAGCTGCCCCGACTTGCCACCATTGATAAGCTGTTCACAGTAGATACACATGCTATCCAAGTAGCAGCATCCACTATTACTGCACCCCACCCAGTCAGTGACTGCTCACCAAGTCAGCCAGAGGAGTGGTGTAAGGAATTACACGTAGGCACTGACTCCACACCTTCACATCACAAGAAGCGGGTCCACAGGGTAGTGCAAGAATACGAGCGAGCAAGTCTTCAGCAAACATCCGCTAGATTTTGGGGGAATAAAAGGGGTCCAACACTACATCCCCACAGGTGCACACCCACCCATCAAAGAGAGCTATAAGCCAATACCACCTTCACATTACCAGTGTACCAAGGACATGTTGAGCAACATGAAGGCGGCTGGGGTTATCCGTGACAGTTGTAGCCTTTGGGCAGCTCCGTTGGTCCTGTTAAAGAAGAAGGACAGCACCACTCCCCCGTATTGAGGAATCGCTAGCTGCATTGAGAACTGCAAATTATTTTTCTACCCTTGATCTCACTAGTCACTATTGGCTAGTGTCCGTTGCTGAGGCAGACCGGGGGAAGACCGCCTTTGCCACCCCTATGGCGCTGGAGGTCGGCAGACTGTTGTTCAAAAGCAGTGTCTGACGAACAAATTTGCTTCATCCTGAGGAACTGGCCAGTCGGTACGGCCCGGATGGTGGAGGGGGTATGAGCAGAAGAAGCATGCAGCAGTGCGTTGACTGATGTTTCCTTCCTATGGACGTCGGTCTGAACAATTCGCTCAGAACCGAATGAAATTTTAATATCCAGGAAGTCAACGCAACTGCTGCTATGCTTATGCGTCAATCTGATGTTAAAGGTGTTGTTATTAAGTTCCTCCATAAATGTCTCGAGCTGCTCCACAGTGCCCTGCCAAAAAATCAAAATATCATCAATATACCTTAGCCAGCACTGCACATGGGCGCCAGCCCCTGCACCTCCGTCACCAAAAACCAACCAATCCCAGTACCTCTGCCTTCTATCTAGGTGCCTTGAGTTATGTCCTGTAAACTGTCACAGCGACCCAGACACACATGTGTAGTAGGGGAATATCCCTGCTGAGATGCCAGTGCTAGAGCACTCGTTTGCTGTGGAGTTGAACGCTATGTGAGCAGTTCTTACCTTCAATGAGCAGAAGTCTCTTTTTTCAGATTTCAATATCTCTGTGGGTATCTGGCAGAAATATGGAATACTCTTTACTGCTAAGACCCTGTACACCACTCCCACTAAAGGGGGCTTTACACGCTGCGACATCGCTAATGCGGAGTCGTTGGGGTCACGGAATTTGTGACGCACATCCGGCCGCATTAGCGATGTTGCTGCGTGTGACACCGATGAGCGATTTTGCATCGTTGCAAAAACGTGCAAAATCGCTCATCGGTGACATGGGTCTCCATTCTCGATTATCGTTACTGCAGCAGTAACGATGTAGTTCGTCGCTCCTGCGGCAGCACACATCACTCCGTGTGACACCGCAGAAACGAGGAACCTCTCCTTACCTGCCTCCCAGCCGCTATGAGGAAGGAAGGAGGTGGGCGGGATGTTCCGGCCACTCATCTCCGCCCCTCCGCTGCTATTGGGCGGTCGCTCAGTGACGTCGCTGTGACGCCGCACGGACCGCCCCCTTAGAAAGGAGGCGGTTCGCCGGTCACAGCGACGTCGCCGGTCAGGTAAGTATGTGTGACGGGTCTGGTCGGTGTTGTGCGGCATGGGCAGCGATTTACCCGTGTCGCGCAACAGATGGGGCGGGTACCCACACTAGCGATATCGGGACCGATATCGCAGTGTGTAAAGTAGCCTTTAGTCACATGACCAAGACTGTATCTGTGTCCCTACAACACACTTGAGACAAATGTGTGTGTGAGCCTGCATTGTGGGGTATATATAATATATTATAGAGCTGGGAAGGATCATTCTAAGCAGTGAGCTGTTCCAGTATTTGTAGGAAAATACCCAGTAGAAGCATCAAACACAGCACCAATACCTCCCATCAGTATCCCACCACAGTGCCATGTAACCCATGCCCTACACTCCCATCTACACCAATACTATACAGGCACAAACTAGTATATCTGACTAAAAGCCCCCAAAATATGAAGAACGGCCTATAGTTGAGTGTGGATATAAAATCTATGTGAGCAGAGCTAGAATAGAAATCACTGATCGCATTGAAGTCATTCTGACCATAAATCACCATGATATCAAGGTGAGGAGTTGTGTGTTACTGCTGGGAGGAAAGGGTTAACAGTGGAATATTAAGGTGCATTTCTGTGTGCAGTGTTACTAGTCAATGTAACAATTCAATATGAGCTGCTCTTGGTGCCGGGGGAGGGAGATGCTCTCCTGAGCAAGATAGATGGGGAATGAACATGATATCTATATAGTGTAAGGCAGGGGGTCTCAAACTCGGCTGGGTGTATGGGCCGCACAGAGGAAAAAAATAATTTGGGGGGCTGCATTCTTTGCAGGACAAAGTGACATTTTTATTGGTACCATATATATATATTTTTTTCACACACCTTTGGATGACTGATTTTCAACATTTTTCACTTGTTTATTATAACAAATGTGCACATTCTTTGGTTAAATCTAAAAAAAAAAAATTTGATGTTAAAAAAAAGTCATGCCTTATTTTGTTTTTTTTTACATTTTATCCCTTTCTTTTAACTAATAGTGTTACAATTATGACGCTAGCGTTTTGTGAAGGGAATGCTTTGCCTACTTCCGTGACTATGGCCTTCCGGAACTGCTGCATTTTGGCTGACCTCTCCGCCTCGGGAATAAGAGACATAAAGTTCTCCTTGTAGCGTGGGTCTAACAGTGTTACCAACCAGTAATGATTGTCGGCCAAGATGTTCTTAACGCGAGGGTCACGAGACAGGCAGCTTACCATAAAGTCATCCATGTGCGCCAGACTCTTAACAGCCATCACTTCAGTATCCAGACCAACACGATGACTGAACATGCTGTCCTCCTCCTTCTCCTCCTCCTCCTCCTCCTCCTCCTCCTCATCATCTACCCTGTCCTCTGGCCAGCCACGCTGAACTGAGCATATGATTGGTATGCATGTCATATCCTCAATTTGGCCGGAGAGTTGCTCCATGTCTTCATCCTCCTCCTCATCATAGTCCTCCACTGCACGTTGTGATGAGACGAGGCTGGACTGTGTGTTATCACCCACACCCACTACTGTTTCTTGCTCCAACTCATCGTGTTCCGCCTGCAATGCATCATGTTTGGTTTTGAGCAGAGACCGTTTTAGAAGGCAGAGAAGCGGTATGGTGACGCTAATAATGGCGTCATCGCCGCTCACCATCTTGGTGGAGTCCTCAAAGTTTTGGAGGATGGTACATAGGTCGGACATCCATCTCCACTCCTCAGGTGTTATGTGTGGAGTTTGACCCATTTCCCGACGGCTTAGGTGATGCAGGTACTCAACAACTGCCCTCTTCTGCTCACATATCCTGATCAACATGTGCAGAGTTGAATTCCAACGCGTGGGGACATCACACACCAGTCTGTGAGCCGGAAGATGCAAACGACGCTGAAAGCCGGCAAGGCCGGCTGAAGCAGTAGGTGACTTTCGAAAATGTGCAGACAGGCAGCGAACTTTTACCAGCAGATCAGACAGCTCTGGGTATGACTTTAGAAACCGCTGAACCACGAGGTTGAGCACATGGGCCATGCATGGAACATGTGTCAGCTGGCCTCGCCTCAAAGCCGCCACCAGGTTCCGGCCATTGTCACACACAACCTTTCCTGGCTTTAGGTTCAGAGGTGTGAGCCAGTGATCTGCATGCTGTTTTAGAGCTGTCCACACCTCTTCTGCATTGTGGGGTTTGTCACCTATGCAGATTAGCTGCAGCACAGTCTGTTGCCGCTTCGCCGAGGCAGTGCTGCAGTGCTTCCAGCTTGGGACTGGTGTGGAGGGTAAAGTGGATGAGGATGCGCAGGAGGAGGAGGAGGCTGAAGAGCATGACATTCCGGAGCTGTAGAGTGTGGGTGAAACCCTGACTGAGGTAGGGCCTGCAAACCTTGGTGTGGGAAGGACTTGTTCCGTTCCTCGCTCAAACTGGGTCCCAGCTGGGCTGGGCTGGGTCCCTACCCGGCTGGGTAGGGCGTTGTGGGGGGTTTGTCTATCTCCGTTTGAGGTGAGTTTGTTTAAGTTAGCCTTTCTTTGGCGTTTTTTAGAGCCCTGCGGGTTGGGGAGTTGGTATCGCCCAGTAAGGCGTTCCCCGGGGGCTTGGATTGGGGTGACATTATGTCAGTGGAAAACGGAGTTGAATTTTGGATTAGGAAATCGAAAACTGATCAGAGAGGTGTGGGTAGACTAGTCCGTTTGGGGATGGTTGTGGCATCTGATATGTGCCCGTTCAAGTGTCTCGGGAATTTTCAACAGATCCGTCCGAAGGTGGATGGCCCCTTATTATGTCACGAGGATGGGTCCTTTTTATCGAGATACCAATTTGTGAGTGTTTTTAGGGCATGTTTGAAGTCGTTGGGGTTAGATCCGAAGTCTTTCGGATTGGGGCAGCGACGGAGGCCTCTATATGCGGCCTACCGGAGGAGACAGTTAAGCAGATTGGTAGGTGGAAGTCGCAGCGCTTTAAGTCGTATGTACGTCCCCAGGTGGTTGTTGGCAATTGAGGGGAAAAGGGGGGGTATTAGGGTAGCAATGGGGGGGGTGAGAGTGTGTGTTTTTTGTCAATTTGGTTTGGTGAGGCAATAAAATGGTGTCGTCTGTACATTTTGTATTGCAGAAGCACCCCCTCTTCCTTCCCTGGTCTGGATCCTTGGCCACTCTTATGTGTATTGGGGAGCCCGACGAGCGGACGCGAGATGGAACGGGAGACAGCTAGGTTTTGAGAAGGAACTTAATAACAACACCTTTAACATCAGATTGACGCATAAGCATAGCAGCAGTTGCGTTGACTTCCTGGATATTAAAATTTCATTCGGTTCTGAGCGAATTGTTCAGACCGACGTCCATAGGAAGGAAACATCAGTCAACGCACTGCTGCATGCTTCTTCTGCTCATACCCCCTCCACCATCCGGGCCGTACCGACTGGCCAGTTCCTCAGGATGAAGCAAATTTGTTCGTCAGACACTGCTTTTGAACAACAGTCTGCCGACCTCCAGCGCCATAGGGGTGGCAAAGGCGGTCTTCCCCCGGTCTGCCTCAGCAACGGACACTAGCCAATAGTGACTAGTGAGATCAAGGGTAGAAAAATAATTTGCAGTTCTCAATGCAGCTAGCGATTCCTCAATACGGGGGAGTGGTGCTGTCCTTCTTCTTTAACAGGACCAACGGAGCTGCCCAAAGGCTACAACTGTCACGGATAACCCCAGCCGCCTTCATGTTGCTCAACATGTCCTTGGTACACTGGTAATGTGAAGGTGGTATTGGCTTATAGCTCTCTTTGATGGGTGGGTGTGCACCTGTGGGGATGTAGTGTTGGACCCCTTTTATTCCCCCAAAATCTAGCGGATGTTTGCTGAAGACTTGCTCGCTCGTATTCTTGCACTACCCTGTGGACCCGCTTCTTGTGATGTGAAGGTGTGGAGTCAGTGCCTACGTGTAATTCCTTACACCACTCCTCTGGCTGACTTGGTGAGCAGTCACTGACTGGGTGGGGTGCAGTAATAGTGGATGCTGCTACTTGGATAGCATGTGTATCTACTGTGAACAGCTTATCAATGGTGGCAAGTCGGGGCAGCTTAACCTCCTGCTCTCCGCAGTTTAACACTCTCACGGGCACTCTTCCCTTCCGCACTAATGAATAAAACTATGATGTAAATATCATATAGATACCCCACAATTGTAAATAAAGGTAGGTTATGGGAAAAGGGGGAACAGGGAAAGAGGAAAATAGTGTAATAAAGTATACCTTCTGGGGGTGAGAGGAAATGGCAGCACAGCCAGTGGAGGTGAAGCAAAAGGAAGCCTGCAACTAAAGAGTTGAGAGCGTTATCACATGGTGACTGAGCCTGATTGTAAAGGGAGCATAGAGTGGAGCATACTCTGGGCACGTTAGAACCCAAGTTCTTAAACCATGAATATGGACCCCTTTTATTCTCCCAAAGTCTAGCGGATGTTTGCTGAAGACTTGCTCGTATTCTTGCACTACCCTGTGGACCCGCTTCTTGTGATGTGAAGGTGTGGAGTCAGTGCCTACGTGTAATTCCTTACACCACTCCTCTGGTTGACTTGGTGAGCTGTCACTGAATGGGTGTGGTGAAGTAACGGTGGATGCTGTGGCTTGGATATCATATTAAATATAGGGACCCCCATACAGTAGTATGAGAAATTTTTTTGTATTCAATGATCGGTATTACCTTCAGGGGCGCGGCACGTGGACGTGCGTTCCATTAGCCTCACTGCATTCCACTCCCATACAGGAAGTGGGCGCAGCTATTACTACGGTCGCACATAAAAGAACCCACAGCCACCACTGCACACAGCTGACTCCACCACTGGAAACCCACTTCTACACCAACGCAGGTAAGACAGGATCGGCACCTCTATGCTCCCGTTACAATCAGGCTCAGTCACCATGTGATAATGCTCTCAACAATTTAGTTGCAGGCTTCCCCTTGCTTCACCTCCACTGGCTGTGCTGCCATTTCCTCTCCCCCCTGGAAGGTATACTTTATTACACTATTTTCCTGTTTCCCTCTTCTCCCTTTTCCCATAACCTACCTTTATCTGCATTTGTGGGGTATCTATATACTATTTATATCACAGTTTTATTCATTAATACGGAAGGGAAGAGTGCGCGTGAGAGTGTTGAACTGCGGAGAGCAAGAGGTTAAGCTGCCCCGATTTGCCACCATTGATAAGCTGTTCACAGTAGATACACATGCTATCCAAGCAGCAGCAGCATCCACCATTACTGCACCCCACCCAGTCAGTGACAGCTCACCAAGTCAGCCAGAGGAGTGGTGTCAGGAATTACACGTAGGCACTGACTACACACCTTCACATCACAAGAAGGGGGTGCAAGTGTGACGCCCTGGACTAGCCAGTTAGTCACAGACATAACACACACACACACCCCCTTTCCCGGATAGTTACACTAGTCAGACACAAAATCGTTGTTGCCTCCCTCCAGGGGCTGATGTCCACACCAGGTGGGGCGGTGCCAGGCGGTTGGCCCCACCCACCAAGGAGTTCACAGGCCTGGAGGTGGGAAAACCAGTTAGTTAGTTGAAGTTCAGTTAAGAGTTGAACCGTGGAGGTAGTGAGTTCAGGGAACAGCCCAGTTTTGGGTAGGAGTGCAAAACTGCTAGTGTCTGGGTCAGATCCCAGGCACTATGGGGAGATAAGGTATGCACACCAGTGACTATGTAAGGGGAATACATGAAATAGCAGAAACTGCTGTGTGAATACTGACTTGAAAAATTCAATAGCTATATGCAAGAGTGAATATGTGAAAAATGGAATCTGCATTACTGCCATGAACATATGAATCAAGAGAAATTTAGCTACTGAATTGATCAATGCAATAGAGCCCCAACACTACGCCAAAGTATTTCTCTACGTTGGGGTCCCTAGCTTGTGTGTGTCCTCTCATGCAGTTAAAAAACCTACCGTGTATGGGAAGCTGAGACCCAGGCTATTTATGCGTATGATATGGATTGGCAATAGGTGTGGTTGGGGAGGGTTCACAAACGAAAAAATACTAACAAATAGGAATAACGTTTGGAACACCATTCTAAGTCCGAACTGGGTGCAAAAACCTAAAAAAACATCACTATGGGGAGATAAGGTATGCACACCAGTGACTATGTAAGGGGAATACATGAAATAGCAGAAACTGCTGTGTGAATACTGACTTGAAAAATCCAATAGCATTAATTCACATAATCCTAGTGACTGCGCACACAACATGGCCAAACGAAAACAAAAGACAGTACCTGGCCATTCAATCAAATGGAAACTCATAGGCAACACAGTCCATTAGACTAGGCAATTACAAGCAGCCAAACAAAGTTCATGGGCCTTGCCTCAGAGTCGAACCCACAACCTCTTGGAGAACAAGCAAAGAGCCTACCACTAAACCAACTCAGTGAAGTTGGAAACCGACTCTACATTAATTAACATAATCCTAGTGACTGCGCACACAACATGGCCAAACAAAAGCAAAAGACAGTACCTAGCCTATCAATCCAATAGAAACTCATAGGTAACACAGTACATTGGACTAGGCAATTACATGCAGCCATACAAAGCCCATGGGTCTTGCCCCAGAGTCGAACCCAAAAACTCTCGTAGCCAGGGCAAAGAGCCTACCACTACACCAACACAGAGAAGTAGGTGAATGACTCTACATTAATTCACATAATCCTAGTGACTACGCACACAACATGGCCAAACAAATGCAAAAGACATTATCTGGCCTATCAATCCAATGGAAACTCATAGGCAACACAGTCCATTAGACTAGGCACTTACATGCAGCCATGTAAAGTTCATGGGCATTGCCTCAGAGTCGAACCCACAACCTCTTGGAGAACAAGCAAAGAGCCTACCACTAAACCAACTCAGAGAAGTTGGAAACCGACTCTACATTAATTAACATAATCCTAGTGACTGCGCACACAACATGGCCAAACAAAAGCAAAAGACAGTACGTGGCCTATCAATCCAACGGAAACTCATAGGTAACACAGTACATTGGACTAGGCAATTACATGCAGCCATACAAAGCCCATGGACCTTGCCCCAGAGTCAAACCCACAACCTCTCATAGCCAAGGCAAAGAGCCTACCAATACACCAACACAGAGAAGTGGAAAACCATTTCTACATTAATTCACATAATCCTAGTGACTGCGCACACAACATGGCCAAACAAAAGCAAAAGACAGTACCTGGCCTATCAATCCAATGGAAACTCATAGGCAACACAGTCCATTGGACTAGACAATTACATGGAGACATACAAAGTCCATGGGCCTTGCCTCAGAGTCAAACCCACAACTTCTCGCAGCCAAGCAAAAAGCCTACCACTACACTAACACAGAGAAGTGGGAAACTGATTCTACATTAATTCACATAATCCTACCGACTGCGCACACAACATGGCCAAACAAAAGACAATACCTGGCCTATTCATTCAATGAAAACTCATAGGCAACACAGTCCATTGGACTAGGCAATTACATTCAACCATACAAAGTCCATGGGCTTTGCCTCAAAGTCAAACCCACAACTTCCTGTAACCCAAGGAAAGAGCCTACCACTACACCAACACAGAGAAGAGAATGACTCTACATTAATTCACATAATCCTAGTGACTGCGCACACAACATGACCAAACAAAAACAAAAGACAGTCCCTGGCCTATCAATCCAATGGAAACTCATAGACAACATAGTCCAATGGACTACGCAATTACATGCAGCCATACAAAGTCCATGGGCCTTGCCTCAGAGTCATACCCACAATCTCTGGCAGAACAAGCAAAGAGCCTACAACTTCACCAACACAAAGAAGTAGGAAGCTGCGTCTACATTAATTCACATAATCCTAGTGACTGCGCACACAACATGGCCAAACAAAAGCAAAAGACAGTACCTGGCCTATCAATCCAATGGGAACTCATAGGCAACACAGTTAATTGAACTAGGCAATTACATGCAGCCATACAAACTCCATGGGCCTTGCCTCAGAGTCAAACCCACAACCTCTTGCAGCTAAGCAAAGAGCCTTCCACTACAGCAACACAGAGAACTGGGAAACTGATTCTACATTAATTCACATAATCCTACCGACTGCGCACACAACATAACCAAACAAAAGATAATACCTGGCCAATCAATCCAATGGAAACTCATAGGCAACACAGTCCATTGGACTAGGCAATTACATGCAGCCATATAAAGTCCATGGGCTTTGCCTCAGAGTCAAACCCACAATTTCTCGCAGCCCAAGCAAAGAGCCTACCACTACACCAAGACAGAGAAGTTGGAAACTGAGTTTACATTAGTTCACATAATCCTAGTGACTGCGCACACAACATGGCCAAACAAAAGCAAAAGACAGTACCTGGCCTATCAATCCAATGGGAACTCATAGGCAAAACAGTTAATTGAAATAGGCAATTACATGCAGCCATACAAACTCCAGGGGCCTTGCCTCAGAGTCGAACCCACAACCTCTTGCAGCTTAAGCAAAGAGACTACCACTACACCAACACAGAGAAGTAGGTGAATGACTCTACATTAATTCACATAATCCTAGTGACTGCGCACACAACATTGCCAAACAAAAGAAAAAGACAGTACCTGGCCTATCAATCCAATAGAAACTCATAGGCAAAGCAATCAATTGGACTAGGCAATTACATGCAGCCATACAAAGTCCATGGGCCTTGCCTCAAAGTCGAACTCACAACCTCTCGCAGCTCAAGCAAAGAGCCTACCACTACACCAACACAGAGAAATGTAAACCTGACTCTACATTATTTCACATAATCCTAGTGACTGCGCACACAACATGGCCAAACGAAAACAAAAGACAGTAACTGGCCTATCAATCCAATAGAAACTCATAGGCAACACAGTCCATTGGACTAAGCAATTACATGCAGCCATTCAAAGTCCATGAGCCTTGCATTAGAGTCGAACCCACAACCTCTCGCAGCCCAAGCAAAGAGCCTACCACTACACCAACACAGAGAAGTGGGAAACTGACTCTACATTAATTCCCATAACCCTAGTGACTGCGCACACAACATTGTCAAACAAAAGCAAAAGGCAGTACCTGGCCTATCAATCCAATGGAAACTCATAGGCAACATAGTCCATTGGACTAGGCAATTACATGCAGCCATACAAAGTCCATGGGCCTTGCCTCAGAGTCAAACCCACAACCTCTGGCAGAACAAGCAAAGAGCCTACAACTACAAAAACACAAAGAAGTAGGAAGCTGCGTCTACATTAATTCACATAATCCTAGTGACTGCGCACACAACATGGCCAAACAAAAGCAGAAGACATTACCTAGCCTATCAAGCCAATGGAAACTCATAGGCAACACAGTCAATTGAACTAGGCGATTACATGCAGCCATACAAACTCCATGGGCCTTGCCTCAGAGTCGAACCCACAATTTCTCGCAGCCCAAGCAAAGAGCCTACCACTACACCAACACAGAGAAGTTGGAATCTGAGTTTACATTAGTTCACATAATCCTAGTGACTGCGCACACAACATGGCCAAACAAAAGCAAAAGACAGTACCTGGCCTATAAATCCGATGGGAACTCATAGGCAACACAGTCAATTGAACTAGACGATTACATGCAGCCATAAAACTCCATGGGCCTTGCCTCAGAGTCGAACCCACAACCTCTCGCAGCTTAAGCAAAGAGACTACCACTACACCAACACAGAGAATTAGGTGAATGACTCTACATTAATTCACATAATCCTAGTGACTGCGCACACAACATGGCCAAACAAAAGCAAAAGACAGTACCTGGCCTATTAATCCAATGGAAACTCATAGGCAACGCAATCCTTTGGACTAGGCAATAACATGCAGCCATACAAAGTCCATGGGCCTTGCCTCAGAGTCAAAACCACTACCTCTCAAAGCCCAAGCAAAGAGCCTACCACTACACCAACACAGAGAAGTGCGAAATTGACTCAACATAAATTCACATAATCCTAGTGACTGCGCACACAACATGGCCAAACAAAAGCAATAGACAGTCCCTGGCCTATCAATCCAATGGAAACTCATAGACAACATAGTCCATTGGACTAGGCAATTACATGCAGCCATACAAAGTCCATGGGCCTTGCCTCAGAGTCGAACTCACAACCTCTCGCAGCCCAAGAAAAAAGCCTACCACTACATCAACACAGAGAAGTGTGAAACTGACTCTACATTAATTCACATAATCCTAGTGACTGCGCACACAACATGGCCAAACAAAAGCAAAAGACAGTACCTGGCCTATCATTCCATTTGAAACTCATAGGTAACATAGTCCATTGGACTAGGCAATAACATGCAGCCATACAAAGTCCATGGGCCTTGCCTCAAAGTTGAACTCACAACCTCTCGCAGCTCTAGCAAAGAGCCTACAACTACACCAACACAGAGAAATGTGAACCTGACTCTACATTAATTCACATAATCCTAGTGACTGCGCACACAACATGGCCAAACAAAAGCAAAAGACAGTACCTGGCCTATAAATCCAATAGAAACTCATAGGCAACACAGTCCATTGGACTAGACAATTACATGGAGACATACAAAGTCCATGGGCCTTGCCTCAGAGTCAAACCCACAACCTCTCGCAGCCAAGCAAAGAGCCTACCACTACACCAACACAGAGAAGTGGGAAACTGATTCTACATTAATTCACATAATCCTACCGACTGCGCACACAACATGGCCAAACAAAAGAAAATACCTGGCCTATCAATCCAATGGAAACTCATAGGCAACACAGTCCATTAGACTAGGCAAATACATGCAGCCATACAAAGCCCCTGGGCCTTGCCCCAGAGTCGAACCCACAACCTCTTGTAGCCCAAGCAAAGAGCCTACAAATACACCAACACAGAGAAGTGGAAAACTGATTCTACATTAATTCACATAATCCTAGTGACTGCGCACACAACATGGCCAAACAAAAGCAAAAGACATTACCTGGCCTATAAATCCAATAGAAACTCATAGGCAAAGCAATCAATTGGACTAGGCAATTACATGCAGCCATACAAAGTCCATGGGCCTTGCCTCAGAGTCGAACCCACAACCTCTTGTAGCCCAAGCAAAGAGCCTACCACTACACCAACACAGAGAAGTTGGTACAGAGTTTACATTAGTTCACATAATCCTAGTGACTGTGCACACAACATGGCCAAACAAAAGCAAAAGACAGTCCCTGGCCTATCAATCCAATGGAAACTCATAGGCAACACAGTCCATTAGACTAGGCAAATACATGCAGCCATACAAAGTTCATGGGCCTTGCCTCAGAGTCGAACCCACAACCTCTTGGAGAACAAGCAAAGAGCCTACCACTAAACCAACACAGAGAAGTTGGAAACTGATTCTACATTAATTCACATAATCCTACCGACTGCGCACACAACATGGCTAAACAAAAGCAAAAGACAGTACCTGGCTTATCAATCCAATGGAAACTCATAGGCAACACAGTCCATTGGACTAGGCAATAACATGCAGCCATAAAAAGTCCATGGGCCTTGCCTCAGAGTCAAACCCACAACCTCTCGCAGCTCAAGCAAAGAGCCTACCACTACACCAACACAGAGAAATGTGAACCTGCCTCTACATTAATTCACATAATCCTAGTGAGTGCGCACACAACATGGCCAAACGAAAACAAAATACAGTACCTGGCCTATCAATCCAATGGAAACTCATAGGCAACACAGTCCATTGGACTAGGCAATTACATGCAGCCATAAAAAGTCCATGGGCCTTGCCTCAGAGTCAAACCCACAACCTCTCGCAGCCCAAGCAAAGAGCCTACCACTACACCAACACAGAGAAATGTGAAACTGACTCTACATTAATTCACATAATCCTAGTGACTGCGCACACAACATGGCCAAACGAAAGCAAAAGTCAATACCTGGCCTATCAATCCAATGGAAACTCATAGGCAACAAAGTCCATTGGACTAGGCAATTACATGCAGCCATAAAAAGTCCATGGGCCTTGCCTCAGAGTCAAACCCACAACCTCTCAAAGCCCAAGCAAAGAGCCTACCACTACACCAACAAAGAGAAATGTGAAACTGACTCTACATTAATTCACATATTCCTAGTGACTGCGCACACAACATGGCCAAACAAAAGCAAAAGAAAGCACCTGGCCTATCAATCCAATGGAAACTCATAGGTAACGCAGTCCATTGGACTATGCAATTACATGCAGCCATACAAAGTCCATGGGCCTTGCCTCAGAGTCGAACTCACAACCTCTCGCAGCCCAACAAAAAAGCCTACCACTTCAGCAACACAGAGAAGTGTGAAACTGGCTCTACATTAACTCACATAATCCTAGTGACTGCGCACAAAACATGGCCAAACGAAAACAAAAGACAGTACCTGGCCTATCAATCCATTGGACTAGGCAATTACATGCAGCCATACAAAGTCCATGGGCCTTGCCTCAGAGTCAAACCCACAACCTCTTACAGCCCAAGCAAAGAGCCCACCACTACACCAACACAGAGAAGTGCGAAACTGACTCAACATAAATTCACATAATCCTAGTGACTGCGCACACAACATGGCCAAACAAAAGCTAAAGACAGTCCCTTGCCTATCAATCCAATGGAAACTCATAGACAACATAGCCCATTGGAATAGGCAATTACATGCAGCCTCACAAAGTCCATGGGCCTTGCCTCAGAGTCAAACCCACAACCTCTGGCAGAACAAGCAAAGAGCCTACAACTACACCAACACAAAGAAGTAGGAAGCTGCGTCTACATTAATTCACATAATCCTAGTGAATGCGCACACAACATGGCCAAACAAAAGCAAAAGACATTACCTGGCCTATCAGGCCAATGGAAACTCATAGGCAACACAGTCCATTGAACTAGGCGATTACATGCAGCCATACAAAGTCCATGGGCCATGCCGCAGAGTCAAACCCACAACCTCTCGCAGCCAAGCAAAGCAGCTTCCACTACACCAACACAGAGAAGTGGGAAACGGATTCTACATTAATTCACATAATCCTAGTGACTGCGCACACAACATGGCCAAACAAAAGCAAAAGACAATACCTGGCCTATCAATCCAATGGAAACTCGTAGGCAACACAGTCCATTGGACTTGGCAATTACATGCAGCCATACAAAGTCCATGGGCCTTGCCTCAGAGTCAAACCCACTACCTCTGGCAGAACAAGCAAAGAGCCTACAACTACACCAACACAAAGAAGTAGGAAGTTGCGTCTACATTAATTCACATAATCCTAGTGAATGTGCACACAACATGGCCAAACAAAAGCAAAAGACATTACCTGGCCTATCAAGCCAATGGAAACTCATAGGCAACACAGTCCATTGAACTAGACAATTACATGGAGACATACAAAGTCCATGGGCCTTGCCTCAAAGTCAAACCCACAACCTCTCGCAGCCAAGCAAAGAGCCTACCACTACACCAACACAGATAAGTGGGAAACTGATTCTACATTAATTCACATAATCCTACCGACTGCGCACACAACATGGCCAAACAAAAGACAATACCTGGCCTATCAATCCAATGGAAACTCATAGGCAACACAGTCCATTAGACTGGGCAAATACATGCAGCCATACAAAGTTCATGTGCCTTGCCTCAGAGTCGAACCCACAACTTCTTGGAGAACAAGCAAAGAGCCTACCACTAAACCAACACAGAGAAGTTGGAAACCGACTCTACATTAATTCACATAATCCTAGTGACTGCGCACACAACATGGCCAAACAAAAGCAAAAGACAGTACCTGGCCTATCAATCCAATGGAAACTCATAGGTAACACAGTACATTAGACTAGGCAATTAAATGCAGCCATACAAAGCCCATGGGCCTTGCCCCAGAGTCGAACCCACAACCTCTCGTAGCCCAAGCAAAGAGCCTACCAATACACCAACACAGAGAAGTGAAAAACTGATTCTACATTAATTCACATAATCCTAGTGACTGCGCACACAACATGGCCAAACAAAAGCAAAAGACAGTACCTGGCCTATCAATCCAATAGAAACTCATAGGCAAAGCAATCAATTGGACTAGGCAATTACATGCAGCCATACAAAGTCCATGGGCCTTGCCTCAGAGTCGAACCCACAACCTCTTGTAGCCCAAGCAAAGAGCCTACCACTAAACCAACACAGAGAAGAGCGAAACTGACTCAACATAAATTCACATAATCCTAGTGACTGCACACACAACATGGCCAAACAAAAGCAAAAGACAGTCCCTGGCCTATCAATCCAATGGAAACTCATATACAACATAGTCCATTGGACTAGGCAATTACATGCAGCCATACAAAGTCCATGGGCCTTGCCTCAGAGTCAAACCCACAACCTCTGGCAGAACAAGCAAAGAGCTTACAACTACACCAACACAAATAAGTAGGAAGGTGCGTCTACATTAATTCACATATTCCTAGAGACTGCGCACACAACATGGCCAAACAAAAGCAAAAGACATTACCTGGCCTATCAAGCCAATGGAAACTCATAGGCAACACAGTCCATTGGACTAAACAATTACATGCAGCCATACAAAGTCCATGGGCTTTGCCTCTGAGTCAAACCCACAATTTGTCGCAGCCCAAGCAAAGAGCCTACCACTACACCAACACAGACAAGATGGAAACTGAGTTTACATTAGTTCACATAATCCTAGTGACTGTGCACACAACATTGCGAAACAAATGCAAAAGACATTATCTGGCCTATCAATCCAATGGAAACTCATAGGCAACACAGTCCATTAGACTAGGCAAATACATGCAGCCATACAAAGTTCATGGGCCTTGCCTCAGAGTCGAACCCACAACCTCTTGGAGAACAAGCAAAGAGCCTACCACTAAACCAACACAGAGAAGTTGGAAACTGACTCCACATTAATTCACATAATCCTAGTGACTGCGCACACAACATGGCCAAACAAAAGCAAAAGACAGTACCAGGCCTATCAATCCAATGGAAACTCATAGGCAACACAGTCCATTGGACTAGACAATTACATGGAGACATACAAAGTCCATGGGCCTTGCTTCAGAGTCAAACCCACAACCTCTCGCAGCTAAGCAAAGAGCCTACCACTACACCAATACAGAGAAGTGGGAAACTGATTCTACATTAATTCACATAATCCTACCGACTGCGCACACAACATGGCTAAACAAAAGCAAAAGACAGTACCTGGCTTATCAATCCAATGGAAACTCATAGGCAACACAGTCCATTGGACTAGGCAATAACATGCAGCCATACAAAGTCCATGGGCCTTGCCTCAAAGTCGAACTCACAACCTCTCGCAGCTCAAGCAAAGAGCCTACCACTACACCAACACAGAGAAATGTGAACCTGCCTCTACATTAATTCACATAATCCTAGTGACTGCGCACACAACATGGCCAAACGAAAGCAAAAGTCCATACCTGGCCTATCAATCCAATGGAAACTCATAGGCAACACAGTCCATTGGACTAGGCAATTACATGCAGCCATAAAAAGTCCATGGGCCTTGCCTCAGAGTCAAACCCACAACTTCTCGCAGCCCAAGCAAAGATCCTACCACTACACCAACACAGAGAAATGTGAAACTGACTCTACATTAATTCACATAATCCTAGTGACTGCGCACACAACATGGCCAAACGAAAGCAAAAGTCAATACCTGGCCTATCAATCCAATGGAAACTCAGGCAACACAGTCCATTGGACTAGACAATTACATGGAGACATACAAAGTCCATGGGCCTTGCCTCAGAGTCAAACCCACAACCTCGCGCAGCCAAGCAAAGAGCCTACTACTACACCAACACAGAAAAGTGAGAAACTGGTACTACATTAATTCACATAATCCTACCGACTGCGCACACAACATGGCCAAACAAAAGCAAAAGTCAGTACCTGGCTTATCAATCCAATGGAAACTCATAGGCAACACAGTCCATTGGACTAGAAAATTACATGGAGACATACAAAGTCCATGGGCCTTGCCTCAGAGTCAAACCCTCAACCTCTCGCAGCCAAGCAAAGAGCCTACCACTACACCAACACAGAGAAGTGGGAAACTGTTTCTACATTAATTCACATAATCCTACCGACTGCGCACACAACATGGCTAAACAAAAGACAATACCTGGCCTATCAATTCAATGGAAACTCATTGGCAACACAGTCCATTGGACTAGGCAATTACATGCAGCCATACAAAGTCCATGGGCTTTGCCTAAAAGTCAAACCCACAACTTCTCGCAGCCCAAGCAAAGAGCCTACCACTACACCAACACAGAGAAGTGGGAAACTGATTCTACATTAATTCACATAATCCTACCGACTGCGCACACAACATGGCCAAACAAAAGACAATACCTGGCCTATCAATCCAATGGAAACTCATAGGCAACACAGTCCATTAGACTAGTCAAATACATGCAGCCATACAAAGTTCATGGGCCTTGCCTCAGAGTCGAACCCACATCCTCTTGGAGAACAAGCAAAGAGCCTACCACTAAACCAACACAGAGAAGTTGGAAACTGACTCTACATTAATTCACATAATCCTAGTGACTGCGCACACAACATGGCCAAACAAAAGCAAAAGACATTACCTGGCCTATCAATCCAATGTAAACTCATAGGTAACACAGTACATTGGACTAGGCAATTGCATGCAGCCATACAAAGCCCATGGGCCTTGCCCCAGAGTCAAACCCACAACCTCTCGTAGCCCAAGCAAAGAGCCTACCAATACACCAACACAGAGAAGTGGAAAACAGATTCTACATTAATTCACATAATCCTAGTGACTGCGCACACAACATGGCCAAACAAAAGCAAAAGACGGTACCTGGCCTATCAATCCAATGGAAACTCATAGGCAACGCAATCAATTGGACTAGGCAATTACATGCAGCCATACAAAGTCCATGGGCCTTGTCTCAGAGTCAAACCCACAACCTCTCTCAGCCCAAGCAAAGAGCCTACCACTACACCAACACAGAGAAAAGCGAAACTGACTCAACATAAATTCACATAATCCTAGTGACTGCGCACACAACATGGCCAAACAAAAGCAAAAGACAGTCCCTGGCCTATCAATCCAATGGAAACTCATAGACAACATAGTCCATTGGACTAGGCAATTACATGCAGCCATACAAAGTCCATGGGCCTTGCCTCAGAGTCAAACCCACAACCTCTGGCAGAACAAGCAAAGAGCTTACAACTACACCAACACAAAAAAGTAGGAAGCTGCGTCTACATTAATTCACATATTCCTAGTGACTGCGCACACAACATGGCCAAACAAAAGCAAAAGACATTACCTGGCCTATCAAACCAGTGGAAACTCATAGGCAACACAGTCCATTGGACAAGACAATTACATGCAGCCATACAAAGTCCATGGGCTTTGCCTCAGAGTCAAACCCACAATTTCTCGCAGCCCAAGCAAAGAGCCTACCACTACACCAACACAGAGACGTTGGTAACAGAGTTTACATTAGTTCACATAATCCTAGTGACTGTGCACACAACATGGCCAAACAAATGCAAAAGACATTATCTGGCCTATCAATCCAATAGAAACTCATAGGCAACACAGTCCATTAGACTAGGCAAATACATGCAGCCATACAAAGTTCATGGGCCTTGCCTCAGAGTCGAACCCACAACCTCTTGGAGAACAAGCAAAGAGCCTACCACTAAACCAACACAGAGAAGTAGGTGAATGACTCTACATTAATTCACATAATCCTAGTGACTGCGCACACAACATGGCCAAACAAAAGCAAAAGACAGTATCTGGCCTATCAATCCAATTGAAGCTCATAAGCAACATAGTCCATTGGACTAGGCAATAACATGCAGCCATACAATGTCCATGGGCCTTGCCTCAAAGTCGAACTCACAACCTCTCGCAGTTTAAGCAAAGAGCCTACTACTACACCAACACAGAGAAATGTGAACCTGACTCTACATTAATTCACATAAACCTAGTGACTGCGCACACAACATGGCCAAACGAAAGCAAAAGTCAATACCTGGCCTATCAATCCAATGGAAACTCATAGGCAACACAGTCCATTATACTAGGCAATTACATGCAGCCATAAAAAGTCCAAGGGCCTTGCCTCAGAGTCAAATCCACAACCTCTCGCAGCTCAAGCAAAGAGCCTACCACTACACCAACACAGAGAAATGTGAAACTGACTCTATATTAATTCACATAATCCTAGTGACTGCGCACACAACATGGCCAAACGAAAGCAAAAGTCAATACCTGGCCTATCAATCCAATGGAAACTCATAGGCAACACAGTCCTTTGGACTAGGCAATTAGATGCAGCCATACAAAGTCCATGAGCCTTGCATTTGAGTCGAACTCACAACCTCTCCCAGCCCAAGCAAAGAGCCTACCACTACACCAACACAGAGAAGTGGGAAACTGACTCAACATTAATTCACATAATCCTAGTGACTGCGCACAAAACATGGCCAAACAAAAGCAAAAGAAGGCACCTGGCCTATCAATCCAATGGAATCTCATAGGTAACATAGTCCATTGGACTATGCAATTACATGCAGCCATAAAAAGTCCATGGGCCTTGCCTCAGAGTCGAACTCACAACCTCTCGCAGCCCAAGAAAAAAGCCTACCACTACAGCAACACGGAGAAGTGTGAAACTGACTCTACATTAACTCACATAATCCTAGTGACTGCGCACACAACATGGCCAAACAAAAGCAAAAGACAGTACCTGGCCTATCAATCCAATGGAAACTCAGAGGCAACCCCATCCATTGGACTAGGCAATTACATGCAGCCATACAGAGTCCATGGGCCTTGCCTCAGAGTCTATCCCACAACCTCTGGCAGAACAAGCAAAGAGCCTACAACCACACCAACACAAAGAAGTAGGAAGCTGCATCTACATTAATTCACATAATCCTAGTGACTGCGCACACAACATGGCCAAACAGAAGCAAAAGACATTACCTGGCCTATCAAGCCAATGGAAACTCATAGGCAACACAGTCCATTGAACTAGGCAATTACATGCAGCCATACAAAGTCCATGGGCCTTGCCTCAGAGTCAAACCCACAACTTCTCGCAGCCAAGCAAAGCGCCTTCCACTACACCAACACAGAGAAGTGGGAAACTGATTCTACATTAATTCACATAATCCTACCGACTTCGCACACAACATAACCAAACAAAAGACAATACCTGGCCTATCAGTCCAATGAAAACTCATAGGCAACACAGTTCATTGGACTAGGCAATTACATGCAGCCATACAAAGTCTATGGGCTTTGCCTCAGAGTCAAACCCACATTTTCTCGCAGCCCAAGAAAAGAGCCTACCACTACACCAACACAGAGAAGTTGAAAACTGAGTTTACATTAGTTCACATAATCCTAGTGACTGCGCACACAACATGGCCAAACAAAAGCAAAAGGTAGTACCTGGCCTATCAATCCAATAGGAACTCATAGGTAACACAGTCAACTGAAATAGGCAATTACATGCATCCATACAAACTCCATGGGCCTTGCCTCAAAGTCGAACCAACAACCTTTCGCAGCTTAAGCAAAAAGACTACCTCTACACCAACACAGAGAAGTAGGTAAAGGACTCTACATTAATTCACATAATCCTAGAGACTGCGCACACAACATGGCCAAACAAATGCAAAAGACATTATCTGGCCTATCAATCCAATGAAATCATAGGCAACATAGTCCATTAGACTAAGCAAATATATGCAGCCATACAAAGTTAATGGGCCTTGCCTCAGAGTCGAACCCACAACCTCTTGGAGAACAAGCAAAGAGCCTACCACTAAACCAACACAGAGAAGTTGGAAACAAACTCTACATTAATTCACAGAATCCTAGTGACTGCGCACACAACATGGCCAAACAAAAGCAAAAGACAGTACCTGGCCTATCAAACCAATGGAAACTCATAGGCAACACAGTCCATTGGACTAGACAATTACATGGAGACATACAAAGTCCATGGGCCTTGCATTAGAGTCGAACCCACAACCTCTCGCAGCCCAAGCAAAGAGCCTACCACTACACCAACACAGAGAAGTGGGAAACTGTTTCTACATTAATTCAAATAATCCTACCGACTGCGCACACAACATGGCCAAACAAAAGACAATACCTGGCCTATCAATTCAAAG
This sequence comes from Anomaloglossus baeobatrachus, assembly GCF_048569485.1. Taxonomy (NCBI): domain Eukaryota; kingdom Metazoa; phylum Chordata; class Amphibia; order Anura; family Aromobatidae; genus Anomaloglossus; species Anomaloglossus baeobatrachus. The sequence continues at coordinate 178,906 of NW_027442091.1, read as the reverse complement.
GAAACTCATAGGCAACACAATCCATTGGACTTGGCAATTACATGCAGCCATACAAAGTCCATGGGCTTTGCCTCAGAGTCAAACCCACAATTTCTCGCAGCCCAAGGAAATAGCCTACGATTACACCAACACAGAGAAGTTGGAAACTGAGTTTACATTAGTTCACATAATCCTAGTGACTGCGCACACAACATGGCCAAACAAAAGACAATACCTGGCCTATCAATTCAATGGAAACTCATAGGCAACACAGTCAATTGAACTAGGCAATTACATGCTGCCATACAAACTCCATGGGCTTTGCCTCAGAGTCGAACCCACAACCTCTCGCAGTTTAAGCAAAGAGACTACCACTACACCAACACAGAGAAGAAGGTGAATGACTCTACATTAATTCACATAATCCTAGTGACTGCGCACATAACATGGCCAAACAAAAGCAAAAGACAGTACCTGGCCTATCAATCAAATTGAAACTCATAAGCAACAAAGAGACTACAACTACACCAACACAGAGAAGTAGGTGAATGACTCTACATTAATTCACATAATCCTAGTGACTGCGAACACAACATGGCCAAACAAAAGCAAAAGACAGTACCTTGCCTATCAATCCAATTGAAACTCATAGGCAACATAGTCCATTGGACTAGGCAATAACATGCAGCCATACAAAGTCCATGGGCCATGCCTCAAAGTCTAACTCACAAACTCTCGCAGCTCAAGCAAAGAGCCTACCACTACACCAACACAGAGAAATGTGAACCTGACTCTACATTAATTCACATAATCCTAGTAATGTACTGTGTTACCTATGAGTTTACATTGGATTGATAGGCCAGGTAATGTCTTTTGCTTTTGTTTGGCCATGTTGTGTGCGCAGTCACTAGGATTATGTGAATTAATGTAGAGTCGATTTCCAACTTCTCTGTGTTGGATTAGTGGTAGGCTCTTTGCTTGTTCTCCAAGAGGATGTGGGTTCGACTCTGAGGCAAGGCCCATGAACTTTATATGGCTGCATGTATTTGCCTAGTCTAATGGACTGTGTTGCCTATGAGTTTCCATTGGATTGATAGGCCAGGTGTTGTCTTTTGTTTGGCCATGTTGTGTGCGCAGTCGGTAGGATTATGTGAATTAATGTAGAATCAGTTTCCCACTTCTCTGTGTTGGTGTAGTGGTAGGCTCTTTGCTTGGCTGCGAGAGGTTGTGGGTTTGACTCTGAGGAAAGGCCCATGGACTTTGTATGTCTCCATGTAATTGTCTAGTCCAATTGACTGTGTTGCCTATGATTTTCCATTGGATTGATAGGCCAGGTACTGTCTTTTGCTTTTGTTTGGCCATGTTGTGTGCGCAGTCACTAGGATTATGTGAATTAATGTAAACTCAGTTACCAACTTCTCTGTGTTGGTGTAGTGGTAGGCTCTTTGCTTGGGCTGCGAGAAGTTGTGGGTTTGACTTTTAGGCAAAGCCCATGGACTTTGTATGGCTGCATGTAATTGCCTAGTCCAATGGACTGTGTTGCCTATGAGTTTCCATTGAATTGATAGGCCAGGTATTGTCTTTTGTTTGGCCGTGTTGTGTGCGCAGTCGGTAGGATTATGTGAATTAATGTAGAATCAGTTTCCCACTTCTCTGTGTTGGTTTAGGGGTAGGCTCTTTGCTTAAGCTGCGAGAGGTTGTGGGTTCGACTCTGAGGCAAGGCCCATGGAGTTTGTATGGCTGCATGTAATTGCGTAGTTCAATTGACTGTGTTGCGTATGAGTTCCCATTGGATTGATAGGCCAGGTACTGCCTTTTGCTTATGTTTGGCCATGTTGTGTTCGCAGTCACTAGGATTATGTGAATTAATGTAGAGTCAGGTTCACATTTCTCTGTGTTGGTGTAGTGGTAGGCTCTTTGCTTGAGCTGCGAGAGGTTGTGAGTTAGACTTTGAGGCAAGGCCCATGGACTTTGTATGGCTGCATGTTATTGCCTAGTCCAATGGACTATGTTGCCTATGAGTTTCAATTGGATTGATAGGCCAGGTACTGTCTTTTGCTTTTGTTTGGCCATGTTGTGTTCGCAGTCACTAGGATTATGTGAATTAATGTAGAGTCATTCACCTACTTCTCTGTGTTGGTGTAGTTGTAGTCTCTGTGCTTAAGCTGTGAGAGGTTGTGGGTTCGACTCTGAGGCAAAGCACATGGAGTTTGTATGGCAGCATGTAATTGCCTAGTTCAATTGACTGTGTTGCCTATGAGTTTCCATTGAATTGATAGGCCAGGTATTGTCTTTTGTTTGGCCATGTTGTGTGCGCAGTCACTAGGATTATGTGAACTAATGTAAACTCAGTTTCCAACTTCTCTGTGTTGGTGTAATCGTAGGCTATTAACTTGGGCTGCGAGAAATTGTGGGTTTGACTCTGAGGCAAAGCCCATGGACTTTGTATGGCTGCATGTAATTGCCAAGTCCAATGGACTGTGTTGCCTATGAGTTTCCTTTGAATTGATAGGCCAGGTATTGTCTTTTGTTTGGCCATGTTGTGTGCGCAGTCAGTAGGATTATTTGAATTAATGTAGAATCAGTATCCCACTTCTCTGTGTTGGTGTAGTGGTAGGCTCTTTGCTTGGGCTGCGAGAGGCTGTGGGTTCGACTCTAATGCAAGGCCCATGGACTTTGTATGGCTGCATTTAATTGCCTAGTCCAATGTACTGTGTTAGCTTTGAGTTTCCATTGGATTGATAGGCCAGGTACTGTCTTTTGCTTTTGTTTGGCCATGTTGTGTGCGCAGTCACTAGGATTCTGTGAATTAATGTAGAGTCTGTTTCCAACTTCTCTGTATTGGTTTAGTGGTAGGCTCTTTGCTTGTTCTCCAAGAGGTTGTGGGTTCGACTCTGAGGCAAGGCCCATTAACTTTGTATGACTTTGCTTAGTCTAATGGACTATGTTGCCTATGATTTCATTGGATTGATAGGCCAGATAATATCTTTTGCATTTGTTTGGCCATGTTGTGTGCGCAGTCACTAGGATTATGTGAATTAATGTAGAGTCATTTACCTACTTCTCTGTGTTGGTGTAGTGGTAGTCTCTTTGCTTAAGCTGCGAAAGGTTGTTGGGTCGACTTTGAGGCAAGGCCCATGGAGTTTGTATGGCTGCATGTAATTGCCTATTTTAGTTGACTGTGTTACCTATGAGTTCCTATTGGATTGATAGGCCAGGTACTACCTTTTGCTTTTGTTTGGCCATGTTGTGTGCGCAGTCACTAGGATTATGTGAACTAATGTAAACTCAGTTTTCAACTTCTCTGTGTTGGTGTAGTGGTAGGCTCTTTGCTTGGGCTGCGAGAAAATGTGGGTTTGACTCTGAGGCAAAGCCCATAGACTTTGTATGGCTGCATGTAATTGCCTAGTCCAATGTACTGTGTTGCCTATGAGTTTTCATTGGACTGATAGGCCAGGTAATGTCTTTTGTTTGGTTATGTTGTGTGCGAAGTCGGTAGGATTATGTGAATTAATGTAGAATCAGTTTCCCACTTCTCTGTGTTGGTGTAGTGGAAGGCGCTTTGCTTGGCTGCGAGAGGTTGTGGGTTTGACTCTGAGGCAAGGCCCATGGACTTTGTATGGCTGCATGTAATTGCCTAGTTCAATGGACTGTGTTGCCTTTGAGTTTCCATTGGCTTGATAGGCCAGGTAATGTCTTTTGCTTTTGTTTGGCCATGTTGTGTGCGCAGTCTCTAGGAATATGTGAATTAATGTAGACGCACCTTCCTACTTTTTTGTGTTGGTGTAGTTGTAAGCTCTTTGCTTGTTCTGCCAGAGGTTGTGGGTTTGACTCTGAGGCAAGGCCCATGGACTTTGTATGGCTGCATGTAATTGCCTAGTCCAATGGACTATGTTGTATATGAGTTTCCATTGGATTGATAGGCCAGGGACTGTCTTTTGCTTTTGTTTGGCCATGTTGTGTGCGCAGTCACTAGGATTATGTGAATTTATGTTGAGTCAGTTTCGCTCTTCTCTGTGTTGGTGTAGTGGTAGGCTCTTTGCTTGGGCTACAAGAGGTTGTGGGTTCGACTCTGAGGCAAGGCCCATGGACTTTGTATGGCTGCATGTAATTGCCTAGTCCAATTGATTGCTTTGCCTATGAGTTTCTATTGGATTGATAGGCCAGGTACTGTCTTTTGCTTTTGTTTGGCCATGTTGTGTGCGCAGTCACTAGGATTATGTGAATTAATGTAGAATCAGTTTTTCACTTCTCTGTGTTGGTGTATTGGTAGGCTCTTTGCTTGGGCTACGAGAGGTTGTGGGTTCGACTCTGGGGCAAGGCCCATGGACTTTGTATGGCTGCATGTAATTGCCTAGTCCAATGGACTATGTTGTATATGAGTTTCCATTGGATTGATAGGCCAGGTACTGTCTTTTGCTTTTGTTTTCCCATGTTGTGTGCGCAGTCACTAGGATTATGTGAATTAATGTAGAGTCGGTTTCCAACTTCTCTGTGTTGGTTTAGTGGTAGGCTCTTTGCTTGTTCTCCAAGAAGTTGTGGGTTCGACTCTGAGGCAAGGCCCATGAACTTTGTATGGCTGCATGTATTTGCTTAGTCTAATGGACTGTGTTGCCTATGAGTTTCCATTGGATTGATAGGCCAGGTATTGTCTTTTGTTTGGCCATGTTGTGTGCGCAGTCGGTAGGATTATGTGAATTAATGTAGAATCAGTTTCCCACTTATCTGTGTTGGTGTAGTGGTAGGCTCTTTGCTTGCCTGCGAGAGGTTGTGGGTTTGACTCTGAGGCAAGGCCCATGGACTTTGTATGTCTCCATGTAATTGTCTAGTTCAATGGACTGTGTTGCCTATGAGTTTCCATTGGCTTGATAGGCCAGGTAATGTCTTTTGCTTTTGTTTGGCCATGTTGTAAGCACATTCACTAGGATTATGTGAATTAATGTAGACGCAGCTTCCTACTTCTTTGTGTTGGTGTAGTTGTAGGCTCTTTGCTTGTTCTGCCAGAGGTTGTGGGTTTGACTCTGAGGCAAGGCCCATGGACTTTGTATGGCTGCATGTAATTGCCAAGTCCAATGGACTGTGTTGCCTACGAGTTTCCATTGGATTGATAGGCCAGGTATTGTCTTTTGCTTTTGTTTGGCCATGTTGTGTGCGCAGTCACTAGGATTATGTGAATTAATGTAGAATCCGTTTACCACTTCTCTGTGTTGGTCTAGTGGAAGCTGCTTTGCTTGGCTGCGAGAGGTTGTGGGTTTGACTCTGCGGCATGGCCCATGGACTTTGTATGGCTGCATGTAATCGCCTAGTTCAATGGACTGTGTTGCCTATGAGTTTCCATTGGCCTGATAGGCCAGGTAATGTCTTTTGCTTTTGTTTGGCCATGTTGTGTGCGCATTCACTAGGATTATGTGAATTAATGTAGACGCAGCTTCCTACTTCTTTGTGTTGGTGTAGTTGTAGGCTCTTTGCTTGTTCTGCCAGAGGTTGTGGGTTTGACTCTGAGGCAAGGCCCATGGACTTTGTGAGGCTGCATGTAATTGCCTAGTCCAATGGACTATGTTGTCTATGAGTTTCCATTGGATTGATAGGCAAGGGACTGTCTTTAGCTTTTGTTTGGCCATGTTGTGTGCGCAGTCACTAGGATTATGTGAATTTATGTTGAGTCAGTTTCGCACTTCTCTGTGTTGGTGTAGTGGTAGGCTCTTTGCTTGGGCTGTGAGAGGTTGTGGGTTTGACTCTGAGGCAAGGCCCATGGACTTTGTATGGCTGCATGTAATTGCCTAGTCCAATGGATTGATAGGCCAGGTACTGTCTTTTGTTTTCGTTTGGCCATGTTTTGTGCGCAGTCACTAGGATTATGTGAGTTAATGTAGAGACAGTTTCATACTTCTCTGTGTTGCTGAAGTGGTAGGCTTTTTTGTTGGGCTGCGAGAGGTTGTGAGTTCGACTCTGAGGCAAGGCCCATGGACTTTTTATGGCTGCATGTAATTGCCTAGTCCAATGGACTGTGTTGCCTATGAGTTTCCATTGGATTGATAGGCCAGGTGCTTTCTTTTGCTTTTGTTTGGCCATGTTGTGTGCGCAGTCACTAGGAATATGTGAATTAATGTAGAGTCAGGTTCACATTTCTCTGTGTTGGTGTAGTGTTAGGCTCTTTGCTTGGGCTGCGAGAGGTTGTGGGTTTGACTCTGAGGCAAGGCCCATGGACTTTTTATGGCTGCATGTAATTGCCTAGTCCAATGGACTGTGTTGCCTATGAGTTTCCATTGGATTGATAGGCCAGGTACTGTCTTTTGTTTTCGTTTGGCCATGTTGTGTGCGCACTCACTAGGATTATGTGAATTAATGTAGAGGCAGGTTCACATTTCTCTGTGTTGGTGTAGTGGTAGGCTCTTTGCTTGAGCTGCGAGAGGTTGTGGGTTTGACTCTGAGGCAAGGCCCATGGACTTTTTATGGCTGCATGTTATTGCCTAGTCCAGTGGACTGTGTTGCCTATGAGTTTCCATTGGATTGATAGGCCAGATAATGTCTTTTGCATTTGTTTCGCCATGTTGTGTGCACAGTCACTAGGATTATGTGAACTAATGTAAACTCAGTTTTCCACTTCTCTGTGTTGGTGTATTTGTAGGCTCTTTGCTTGGCTGCGAGAGGTTGTGGGTTTGACTCTGAGACAAGGCCCATGGACTTTGTATGTCTCCAGGTAATTGTCTAGTCCAATGGACTGTGTTGCCTATGAGCTTCCATTGGATTGATGGGCCAGGTACTGTCTTTTGCTTTTGTTTGGCCATGTTGTGTGCGCAGTCACTAGGATTATGTGAATTAATGTAGAGTCAGGTTCACACTTCTCTGTGTTGCTGTAGTGGTAGGCTTTTTTCTTGGGCTGCGAGAGGTTGTGAGTTCGACTCTGAGGCAAGGCCCATGGACTTTGTATGGCTGCATGTTATTGCCTAGTCCAATGGACTATGTTACCCATGAGTTTCAATTGGAATGATAGGCCAGGTACTGTCTTTTGCTTTTGTTTGGCCATGTTGTGTGCGCAGTCACTAGGATTATGTGAATTAATGTAGAATCATTCTTCTACTTCTCTGTGCTCCCTCTCGCAGCTCAAGCAAAGAGCCTACCACTACACCAACACAGAGAAATGTAAACCTGACTCTACATTATTTCACATAATCCTAGTGACTGCGCACACAACATGGCCAAACGAAAACAAAAGACAGTAACTGGCCTATCAATCCAATAGAAACTCATAGGCAACACAGTCCATTGGACTAAGCAATTACATGCAGCCATTCAAAGTCCATGAGCCTTGCATTAGAGTCGAACCCTCAACATCTCGCAGCCCAAGCAAAGAGCCTACCACTACACCAACACAGAGAAGTGGGAAACTGACTCTACATTAATTCCCATAACCCTAGTGACTGCGCACACAACATGGTCAAACAAAAGCAAAAGGCAGTACCTGGCCTATCAATCCAATGGAAACTCATAGGCAACATAGTCCATTGGACTAGGCAATTACATGCAGCCATACAAAGTCCATGGGCCTTGCCTCAGAGTCAAACCCACAACCTCTGGCAGAACAAGCAAAGAGCCTACAACTACAAAAACACAAAGAAGTAGGAAGCTGCGTCTACATTAATTCACATAATCCTAGTGACTGCGCACACAACATGGCCAAACAAAAGCAGAAGACATTACCTAGCCTATCAAGCCAATAGAAACTCATAGGCAACACAGTCAATTGAACTAGGCAATTACAAGCAGCCATACAAACTCCATGGGCCTTGCCTCAGAGTCGAACCCACAACATCTCGCAGCCCAAGCAAAGAGCCTACCACTACACCAACACAGAGAAATTGGAATCTGAGTTTACATTAGTTCACATAATCCTAGTGACTGCGCACACAACATGGCCAAACAAAAGCAAAAGACAGTACCTGGCCTATCAATCCGATGGGAACTCATAGGCAACACAGTCAATTGAACTAGGCGATTACATGCAGCCATACAAACTCCATGGGCCTTGCCTCAGAGTCGAACCCACAACCTCTCGCAGCTTAAGCAAAGAGACTACCACTACACCAACACAGAGAATTAGGTGAATGACTCTACATTAATTCACATAATCCTAGTGACTGCGCAACCAACATGGCCATACAAAAGCAAAAGACAGTACCTGGCCTATTAATCCAATGGAAACTCATAGGCAACGCAATCCTTTGGACTAGGCAATAACATGCAGCCATACAAAGTCCATGGGCCTTGCCTCAGAGTCAAAACCACTACCTCTCAAAGCCCAAGCAAAGAGCCTACCACTACACCAACACAGAGAAGTAGGAGAATGATTCTACATTAATTCACATAATCCTAGTGACTGCGCACACAACATGGCCAAACAAAAGCAAAAGACAGTACCTGGCCTATCATTCCAATTGAAACTCATAGGTAACATAGTCCATTGGACTAGGCAATAACATGCAGCCATACAAAGTCCATGGGCCTTGCCTCAGAGTCAAACCCACAACCTCTCGCAGCCAAGCAAAGAGCCTACCACTACACCAACACAGAGAAGTGGGAAACTGATTCTACATTAATTCACATAATCCTACCGACTGCGCACACAACATGGCCAAACAAAAGAAAATACCTGGCCTATCAATCCAATGGAAACTCATAGGCAACACAGTCCATTAGACTAGGCAAATACATGCAGCCATACAAAGCCCATGGGCCTTGCCCCAGAGTCGAACCCACAACCTCTTGTAGCCCAAGCAAAGAGCCTACAAATACACCAACACAGAGAAGTGGAAAACTGATTCTACATTAATTCACATAATCCTAGTGACTGCGCACACAACATGGCCAAACAAAAGCAAAAGACATTACCTGGCCTATAAATCCAATAGAAACTCATAGGCAAAGCAATCAATTGGACTAGGCAATTACATGCAGCCATACAAAGTCCATGGGCCTTGCCTCAGAGTCGAACCCACAACCTCTTGTAGCCCAAGCAAAGAGCTTACAACTACACCAACACAAAAAAGTAGGAAGCTGCGTCTACATTAATTTACATATTCCTAGCGACTGCGCACACAACATGGCCAAACAAAAGCAAAAGACATTACCTGGCCTATCAAGCCAATGGAAACTCATAGGCAACACAGTCCATTGGACTAAACAATTACATGCAGCCATACAAAGTCCATGGGCTTTGCCTCAGAGTCAAACCCACAATTTCTCGCAGCCCAAGCAAAGAGCCTCCAAAACACCAACACAGACAAGTTGGAAACTGAGTTTACATTAGTTCACATAATCCTAGTGACTGTGCACACAACATGGCGAAACAAATGCAAAAGACATTATCTGGCCTATCAATCCAATGGAAACTCATAGGCAACACAGTCCATTAGACTAGGCAAATACATGCAGCCATACAAAGTTCATGGGCCTTGCCTCAGAGTCGAACCCACAACCTCTTGGAGAACAAGCAAAGAGCCTACCACTAAACCAACACAGAGAAGTTGGAAACTGATTCTACATTAATTCACATAATCCTACCGACTGCGCACACAACATGGCTAAACAAAAGCAAAAGACAGTACCTGGCTTATCAATCCAATGGAAACTCATAGGCAACACAGTCCATTGGACTAGGCAATAACATGCAGCCATAAAAAGTCCATGGGCCTTGCCTCAGAGTCAAACCCACAACCTCTCGCAGCTCAAGCAAAGAGCCTACCACTACACCAACACAGAGAAATGTGAACCTGCCTCTACATTAATTCACATAATCCTAGAGAGTGCGCACACAACATGGCCAAACGAAAACAAAAGACAGTACCTGGCCTATCAATCCAATGGAAACTCATAGGCAACACAGTCCATTGGACTAGGCAATTACATGCAGCCATAAAAAGTCCATGGGCCTTGCCTCAGAGTCAAACCCACAACCTCTCGCAGCCCAAGCAAAGAGCCTAACACTACACCAACACAGAGAAATGTGAAACTGACTCTACATTAATTCACATAATCCTAGTGACTGCCCACACAACATGGCCAAACGAAAGCAAAAGTCAATACCTGGCCTATCAATCCAATGGAAACTCATAGGCAACAAAGTCCATTGGACTAGGCAATTACATGCAGCCATAAAAAGTCCATGGGCCTTGCCTCAGAGTCAAACCCACAACCTCTCACAGCCCAAGCAAAGAGCCTACCACTACACCAACAAAGAGAAATGTGAAACTGACTCTACATTAATTCACATATTCCTAGTGACTGCGCACACAACATGGCCAAACAAAAGCAAAAGAAAGCACCTGGCCTATCAATCCATTGGACTAGGCAATTACATGCAGCCATACAAAGTCCATGGGCCTTGCCTCAGAGTCGAACTCACAACCTCTCGCAGGCCCAACAAAAAAGCCTACCACTTCAGCAACACAGAGAAGTATGAAACTGTCTCTACATTAACTCACATAATCCTAGTGACTGCGCACAAAACATGGCCAAACGAAAACAAAAGACAGTACCTGGCCTATCAATCCATTGGACTAGGCAATTACATGCAGCCATACAAAGTCCATGGGCCTTGCCTCAGAGTCAAACCCACAACCTCTCACAGCCCAAGCAAAGAGCCTACCACTACACCAACACAGAGAAGTGCGAAACTGACTCAACATAAATTCACATAATCCTAGTGACTGCGCACACAACATGGCCAAACAAAAGCTAAAGACAGTCCCTTGCCTATCAATCCAATGGAAACTCATAGACAACATAGTCCATTGGAATAGGCAATTACATGCAGCCTCACAAAGTCCATGGGCCTTGCCTCAGAGTCAAACCCACAACCTCTGGCAGAACAAGCAAAGAGCCTACAACTACACCAACACAAAGAAGTAGGAAGCTGCGTCTACATTAATTCACATAATCCTAGTGAATGCGCACACAACATGGCCAAACAAAATCAAAAGACATTACCTGGCCTATCAGGCCAATGGAAACTCATAGGCAACACAGTCCATTGAACTAGGCGATTACATGCAGCCATACAAAGTCCATGGGCCATGCCGCAGAGTCAAACCAACAACCTCTCGCAGCCAAGCAAAGCAGCTTCCACTAGACCAACACAGAGAAGTGGGAAACGGATTCTACATTAATTCACATAATCCTAGTGACTGCGCACACAACATGGCCAAACAAAAGCAAAAGACAATACCTGGCCTATCAATCCAATGGAAACTCGTAGGCAACACAGTCCATTGGACTTGGCAATTACATGCAGCCATACAAAGTCCATGGGCCTTGCCTCAGAGTCAAACCCACAACCTCTGGCAGAACAAGCAAAGAGCCTACAACTACACCAACACAAAGAAGTAGGAAGCTGCGTCTACATTAATTCACATAATCCTAGTGAATGTGCACACAACATGGCCAAACAAAAGCAAAAGACATTACCTGGCCTATCAAGCCAATGGAAACTCATAGGCAACACAGTCCATTGAACTAGACAATTACATGGAGACATACAAAGTCCATGGGCCTTGCCTCAGAGTCAAACCCACAACTTCTCGCAGCCAAGCAAAGAGCCTACCACTACACCAACACAGATAAGTGGGAAACTGATTCTACATTAATTCACATAATCCTACCGACTGCGCACACAACATGGCCAAACAAAAGACAATACCTGGCCTATCAATCCAATGGAAACTCATAGGCAACACAGTCCATTAGACTAGGCAAATACATGCAGCCATACAAAGTTCATGGGCCTTGCCTCAGAGTCGAACCCACAACTTCTTGGAGAACAAGCAAAGAGCCTACCACTAAACCAACACAGAGAAGTTGGAAACCGACTCTACATTAATTCACATAATCCTAGTGACTGCGCACACAACATGGGGAAACAAAAGCAAAAGACAGTCCTGGCCTATCAATCCAATGGAAACTCATAGGTAACACAGTACATTATCATAGGCAATTAAATGCAGCCATACAAAGCCCATGGGCCTTGCCCCAGAGTCGAACCCACAACCTCTCGTAGCCCAAGCAAAGAGCCTACCAATACACCAACACAGAGAAGTGAAAAACTGATTCTACATTAATTCACATAATCCTAGTGACTGCGCACACAACATGGCCAAACAAAAGCAAAAGACAGTACCTGGCCTATCAATCCAATAGAAACTCATAGGCAAAGCAATCAATTGGACTAGGCAATTACATGCAGCCATACAAAGTCCATGGGCCTTGCCTCAGAGTCGAACCCACAACCTCTTGTAGCCCAAGCAAAGAGCCTACCACTACACCAACACAGAGAAGAGCGAAACTGACTCAACATAAATTCACATAATCCTAGTGACTGCGCACACAACATGGCCAAACAAAAGCAAAAGACAGTCCCTGGCCTATCAATCCAATGGAAACTCATATACAACATAGTACATTGGACTAGGCAATTACATGCAGCCATACAAAGTCCATGGGCCTTGCCTCAGAGTCAAACCCACAACCTCTGGCAGAACAAGCAAAGAGCTTACAACTACACCAACACAAAAAAGTAGGAAGGTGCGTCTACATTAATTCACATATTCCTAGAGACTGCGCACACAACATGGCCAAACAAAAGCAAAAGACATTACCTGGCCTATCAAGCCAATGGAAACTCATAGGCAACACAGTCCATTGGACTAAACAATTACATGCAGCCATACAAAGTCCATGGGCTTTGCCTCTGAGTCAAACCCACAATTTCTCGCAGCCCAAGCAAAGAGCCTACCACTACACCAACACAGACAAGATGGAAACTGAGTTTACATTAAGAACCTATAAAGATGTGAGTGAACCAGCCAATATAAAAGTATATAATCTTTATTGAAAAATTTGTTAAAAGACAAACACATAAAACAGACAATGATGAGGACACATACAATTAACCTCAGGTGAACCAAAATATACAAGCAATAAATAGCATAAGTGCATAATGGTCATGTATCGGAAAAAAAGTGCACCAAAAAAGGGGTGCTGTCCAAGTTTCTTTGAAGAGCCAATAGTCTTTAGGTAGATGAAGAGTGTCCCAAAGAACACCAATAAGGTGGAACTATATTAAATTTCAAGCTAAACAAAGCTTTTTTCTTCATTCAAGACTAAATGTATGAGAGCCACAATCCTATTGCTACAAAACGTGGCATATAACAGGGGAAACAAAGAATACATGTGTCTATGATATTAACAGGATATAATCCTATAAGATGCAAACATAATAGTTTACAAAAAGCAAATCCTGAATGGATCAGGTGGTATAACCACAACAATGTTTCCAAATGCCTACAGTCCCAAACAGGGGAGAAGCAGGATCTCAACCATACATATAAAGAAAAGGGAGAAACTGACACAAGTGTCAAAATATAACACTTTTTTCACAGGGCTGGACTAGGAGGCCATATTCCCAGTGTTATAATCAGATAGAAGGGCGGAATGGCTGCATTACCACAGTACTATACCTTTACAAGGAAACAGAGTCAGCCATAGGACCGACCCAAACACTGTGGTGAATCCACAAAAACACACACCAGAAGGGTGTTACAGGGCCCAGACTAAAAAGCCATATTCCCAGTACTATAGCCCACAGAAAGGCAGCATGGCTGCAATACCACAGTAATTTGCCCCTACAAGGGAACAAAGTCAGCCATAAGAACCAACCTTAGCACTGAGTGGCAAGCCCACAAAGACACAGACCAGGAAGATAATAACCTGAGGATAAAGGTACCCCGACACGTGTTTCGCAGAAAAGCTTCTTCCAAGGGGAAACACGTGTCGGGGTACCTTTATCCTCAGGTTATTATCTTCCTGGTCTGTGTCTTTGTGGGCTTGCCACTCAGTGCTAAGGTTGGTTCTTATGGCTGACTTTGTTCCCTTGTAGGGGCAAATTACTGTGGTATTGCAGCCATGCTGCCTTTCTGTGGGCTATAGTACTGGGAATATGGCTTTTTAGTCTGGGCCCTGTAACACCCTTCTGGTGTGTGTTTTTGTGGATTCACCACAGTGTTTGGGTCGGTCCTATGGCTGACTCTGTTTCCTTGTAAAGGTATAGTACTGTGGTAATGCAGCCATTCCGCCCTTCTATCTGATTATAACACTGGGAATATGGCCTCCTAGTCCAGCCCTGTGAAAAAAGTGTTATATTTTGACACTTGTGTCAGTTTCTGCCTTTTCTTTATATGTATGGTTGAGATCCTGCTTCTCCCCTGTTTGGGACTGTAGGCATTTGGAAACATTGTTGTGGTTATACCACCTGATCCATTCAGGATTTTCTTTTTATAAACTATTATGTTTGCATCTTATAGGATTATATCCTGTTAATATCATAGACACATGTATTCTTTGTTTCCCCTGTTATATGCCACGTTTTGTAGCAATAGGATTGTGGCTCTCATACATTTAGTCTTGAATGAAGAAAAAAGCTTTGTTTAGCTTGAAATTTAATATAGTTCCACCTTATTGGTGTTCTTTGGGACACTCTTCATCTACCTAAAGACTATTGGCTCTTCAAAGAAACTTGGACAGCACCCCTTTTTTGGTGCACTTTTTTTCCGATACATGACCATTATGCACTTATGCTATTTATTGCTTGTATATTTTGGTTCACCTGAGGTTAATTGTATGTGTCCTCATCATTGTCTGTTTTATGTGTTTGTCTTTTAACAAATTTTTCAATAAAGATTATATACTTTTATATTGGCTGGTTCACTCACATCTTTATAGGTTCTTACTGCTTAAATGAGTGTAGCTATCTTTACTTTTTGGTCATTCAATTGGTTCTTTTGAGTTTACATTAGTTCACATAATCCTAGTGACTGTGCACACAACATTGCGAAACAAATGCAAAAGACATTATCTGGCCTATCAATCCAATGGAAACTCATAGGCAACACAGTCCATTAGACTAGGCAAATACATGCAGCCATACAAAGTTCATGGGCCTTGCCTCAGAGTCGAACCCACAACCTCTTGGAGAACAAGCAAAGAGCCTACCACTAAACCAACACAGAGAAGTTGGGAACTGACTCTACATTAATTCACATAATCCTAGTGACTGCGCACACAACATGGCCAAACAAAAGCAAAAGACAGTACCTGGCCTATCAATCCAATGGAAACTCATAGGCAACACAGTCCATTGGACTAGACAATTACATGGAGACATACAAAGTCCATGGGCCTTGCTTCAGAGTCAAACCCACAACCTCTCGCAGCCAAGCAAAGAGCCTACCACTACACCAATACAGAGAAGTGGGAAACTGATTCTACATTAATTCACATAATCCTACCGACTGCGCACACAACATGGCTAAACAAAAGCAAAAGACAGTACCTGGCTTATCAATCCAATGGAAACTCATAGGCAACACAGTCCATTGGACTAGGCAATAACATGCAGCCATACAAAGTCCATGGGCCTTGCCTCAAAGTCGAACTCACAACCTCTCGCAGCTCAAGCAAAGAGCTTACCACTACACCAACACAGAGAAATGTGAACCTGCCTCTACATTAATTCACATAATCCTAGTGACTGCGCACACAACATGGCCAAACGAAAGCAAAAGTCCATACCTGGCCTATCAATCCAATGGAAACTCATAGGCAACACAGTCCATTGGACTAGGCAATTACATGCAGCCATAATAAGTCCATGGGCCTTGCCTCAGAGTCAAACCCACAACTTCTCGCAGCCCAAGCAAAGATCCTACCAATACACCAACACAGAGAAGTGGAAAACAGATTCTACATTAATTCACATAATCCTAGTGACTGCGCACACAACATGGCCAAACGAAAGCAAAAGACAGTACCTGGCCTATCAATCCAATGGAAACTCAGAGGCAACCCCATCCATTGGACTAGGCAATTACATGCAGCCATACAGAGTCCATGGGCCTTGCCTCAGAGTCTATCCCACAACCTTTGGCAGAACAAACAAAGAGCCTACAACCACACCAACACAAAGAAGTAGGAAGCTGCATCTACATTAATTCACATAATCCTAGTGAATGCGCACACAACATGGCCAAACAAAATCAAAAGACATTACCTGGCCTATCAGGCCAATGGAAACTCATAGGCAACACAGTCCATTGAACTAGGCGATTCCATGCAGCCATACAAAGTCCATGGGCCATGCCGCAGAGTCAAACCCACAACCTCTCGCAGCCAAGCAAAGCAGCTTCCACTAGACCAACACAGGGAAGTGGGAAACGGATTCTACATTAATTCACATAATCCTAGTGACTGCGCACACAACATGGCCAAACAAAAGACAATACCTGGCCTATCAATCCAATGGAAACTCATAGGCAACACAGTCCATTAGACTAGGCAAATACATGCAGCCATACAAAGTTCATGGGCCTTGCCTCAGAGTCGAACCCACAACTTCTTGGAGAACAAGCAAAGAGCCTACCACTAAACCAACACAGAGAAGTTGGAAACCGATTCTACATTAATTCACATAATCCTAGTGACTGCGCACACAACATGGGGAAACAAAAGCAAAAGACATTACCTGGCCTATCAAGCCAATGGAAACTCATAGGCAACACAGTCCATTGAACTAGACAATTACATGGAGACATACAAAGTCCATGGGCCTTGCCTCAGAGTCAAACCCACAACCTCTCGCAGCCAAGCAAAGAGCCTACCACTACACCAACACAGATAAGTGGGAAACTGATTCTACATTAATTCACATAATCCTACCGACTGCGCACACAACATGGCCAAACAAAAGACAATACCTGGCCTATCAATCCAATGGAAACTCATAGGCAACACAGTACATTATCATAGGCAATTAAATGCAGCCATACAAAGCCCATGGGCCTTGCCCCAGAGTCGAACCCACAACCTCTCGTAGCCCAAGCAAAGAGCCTACCAATACACCAACACAGAGAAGTGAAAAACTGATTCTACATTAATTCACATAATCCTAGTGACTGCGCACACAACATGGCCAAACAAAAGCAAAAGACAGTACCTGGCCTATCAATCCAATAGAAACTCATAGGCAAAGCAATCAATTGGACTAGGCAATTACATGCAGCCATACAAAGTCCATGGGCCTTGCCTCAGAGTCGAACCCACAACCTCTTGTAGCCCAAGCAAAGAGCCTACCACTACACCAACACAGAGAAGAGCGAAACTGACTCAACATAAATTCACATAATCCTAGTGACTGCGCACACAACATGGCCAAACAAAAGCAAAAGACAGTCCCTGGCCTATCAATCCAATGGAAACTCATATACAACATAGTACATTGGACTAGGCAATTACATGCAGCCATACAAAGTCCATGGGCCTTGCCTCAGAGTCAAACCCACAACCTCTGGCAGAACAAGCAAAGAGCTTACAACTACACCAACACAAAAAAGTAGGAAGGTGCGTCTACATTAATTCACATATTCCTAGAGACTGCGCACACAACATGGCCAAACAAAAGCAAAAGACATTACCTGGCCTATCAAGCCAATGGAAACTCATAGGCAACACAGTCCATTGGACTAAACAATTACATGCAGCCATACAAAGTCCATGGGCTTTGCCTCTGAGTCAAACCCACAATTTCTCGCAGCCCAAGCAAAGAGCCTACCACTACACCAACACAGACAAGATGGAAACTGAGTTTACATTAAGAACCTATAAAGATGTGAGTGAACCAGCCAATATAAAAGTATATAATCTTTATTGAAAAATTTGTTAAAAGACAAACACATAAAACAGACAATGATGAGGACACATACAATTAACCTCAGGTGAACCAAAATATACAAGCAATAAATAGCATAAGTGCATAATGGTCATGTATCGGAAAAAAAGTGCACCAAAAAAGGGGTGCTGTCCAAGTTTCTTTGAAGAGCCAATAGTCTTTAGGTAGATGAAGAGTGTCCCAAAGAACACCAATAAGGTGGAACTATATTAAATTTCAAGCTAAACAAAGCTTTTTTCTTCATTCAAGACTAAATGTATGAGAGCCACAATCCTATTGCTACAAAACGTGGCATATAACAGGGGAAACAAAGAATACATGTGTCTATGATATTAACAGGATATAATCCTATAAGATGCAAACATAATAGTTTACAAAAAGCAAATCCTGAATGGATCAGGTGGTATAACCACAACAATGTTTCCAAATGCCTACAGTCCCAAACAGGGGAGAAGCAGGATCTCAACCATACATATAAAGAAAAGGGAGAAACTGACACAAGTGTCAAAATATAACACTTTTTTCACAGGGCTGGACTAGGAGGCCATATTCCCAGTGTTATAATCAGATAGAAGGGCGGAATGGCTGTATTACCACAGTACTATACCTTTACAAGGAAACAGAGTCAGCCATAGGACCGACCCAAACACTGTGGTGAATCCACAAAAACACACACCAGAAGGGTGTTACAGGGCCCAGACTAAAAAGCCATATTCCCAGTACTATAGCCCACAGAAAGGCAGCATGGCTGCAATACCACAGTAATTTGCCCCTACAAGGGAACAAAGTCAGCCATAAGAACCAACCTTAGCACTGAGTGGCAAGCCCACAAAGACACAGACCAGGAAGATAATAACCTGAGGATAAAGGTACCCCGACACGTGTTTCGCAGAAAAGCTTCTTCCAAGGGGAAACACGTGTCGGGGTACCTTTATCCTCAGGTTATTATCTTCCTGGTCTGTGTCAGTTTCTGCCTTTTCTTTATATGTATGGTTGAGATCCTGCTTCTCCCCTGTTTGGGACTGTAGGCATTTGGAAACATTGTTGTGGTTATACCACCTGATCCATTCAGGATTTGCTTTTTATAAACTATTATGTTTGCATCTTATAGGATTATATCCTGTTAATATCATAGACACATGTATTCTTTGTTTCCCCTGTTATATGCCACGTTTTGTAGCAATAGGATTGTGGCTCTCATACATTTAGTCTTGAATGAAGAAAAAAGCTTTGTTTAGCTTGAAATTTAATATAGTTCCACCTTATTGGTGTTCTTTGGGACACTCTTCATCTACCTAAAGACTATTGGCTCTTCAAAGAAACTTGGACAGCACCCCTTTTTTGGTGCACTTTTTTTCCGATACATGACCATTATGCACTTATGCTATTTATTGCTTGTATATTTTGGTTCACCTGAGGTTAATTGTATGTGTCCTCATCATTGTCTGTTTTATGTGTTTGTCTTTTAACAAATTTTTCAATAAAGATTATATACTTTTATATTGGCTGGTTCACTCACATCTTTATAGGTTCTTACTGCTTAAATGAGTGTAGCTATCTTTACTTTTTGGTCATTCAATTGGTTCTTTTGAGTTTACATTAGTTCACATAATCCTAGTGACTGTGCACACAACATTGCGAAACAAATGCAAAATACATTATCTGGCCTATCAATCCAATGGAAACTCATAGGCAACACAGTCCATTGGACTAGACAATTACATGGAGACATACAAAGTCCATGGGCCTTGCTTCAGAGTCAAACCCACAACCTCTTGCAGCCAAGCAAAGAGCCTACCACTACACCAATACAGAGAAGTGGGAAACTGATTCTACATTAATTCACATAATCCTACCGACTGCGCACACAACATGGCTAAACAAAAGCAAAAGACAGTACCTGGCTTATCAATCCAATGGAAACTCATAGGCAACACAGTCCATTGGACTAGGCAATAACATGCAGCCATACAAAGTCCATGGGCCTTGCCTCAAAGTCGAACTCACAACCTCTCGCAGCTCAAGCAAAGAGCTTACCACTACACCAACACAGAGAAATGTGAACCTGCCTCTACATTAATTCACATAATCCTAGTGACTGCGCACACAACATGGCCAAACGAAAGCAAAAGTCCATACCTGGCCTATCAATCCAATGGAAACTCATAGGCAACACAGTCCATTGGACTAGGCAATTACATGCAGCCATAAAAAGTCCATGGGCCTTGCCTCAGAGTCAAACCCACAACTTCTCGCAGCCCAAGCAAAGATCCTACCAATACACCAACACAGAGAAGTGGAAAACAGATTCTACATTAATTCACATAATCCTAGTGACTGCGCACACAACATGGCCAAACGAAAGCAAAAGACAGTACCTGGCCTATCAATCCAATGGAAACTCAGAGGCAACCCCATCCATTGGACTAGGCAATTACATGCAGCCATACAGAGTCCATGGGCCTTGCCTCAGAGTCTATCCCACAACCTTTGGCAGAACAAACAAAGAGCCTACAACCACACCAACACAAAGAAGTAGGAAGCTGCATCTACATTAATTCACATAATCCTAGTGACTGCGCACACAACATGGCCAAACAGAAGCAAAAGACATTACCTGGCCTATCAAGCCAATGGAAACTCATAGGCAACACAGTCCATTGAACTAGGCAATTACATGCAGCCATACAAAGTCCATGGGCCTTGCCTCAGAGTCAAACCCACAACCTCTCGCAGCCAAGCAAAGCGCCTTCCACTACACCAACACAGAGAAGTGGGAAACTGATTCTACATTAATTCACATAATCCTACCGACTTCGCACACAACATAACCAAACAAAAGACATTACCTGGCCTATCAGTCCAATGAAAACTCATAGGCAACACAGTACATTGGACTAGGCAATTACATGCAGCCATACAAAGTCTATGGGCTTTGCCTCAGAGTCAAACCCACATTTTCTCGCAGCCCAAGCAAAGTGCCTACCACTACACCAACACAGAGAAGTTGAAAACTGAGTTTACATTAGTTCACATAATCCTAGTGACTGCGCACACAACATGGCCAAACAAAAGCAAAAGGTAGTACCTGGCCTATCAATCCAATAGGAACTCATAGGTAACACAGTCAACTAAAATAGGCAATTACATGCAGCAATACAAACTCCATGGGCCTTGCCTCAAAGTCGACCCAACAACCTTTCGCAGCTTAAGCAAAGAGACTACCACTACACCAACACAGAGAAGTAGGTAAATGACTCTACATTAATTCACATAATCCTAGTGACTGCGCACACAACATGGCCAAACAAATGCAAAAGATATTATCTGGCCTATCAATCCAATGAAATCATAGGCAACATAGTCCATTAGACTAAGCAAAGTCATACAAAGTTAATGGGCCTTGCCTCAGAGTCGAACCCACCACCTCTTGGAGAACAAGCAAATAGCCTACCACTAAACCAACACAGAGAAGTTGGAAACAGACTCTACATTAATTCACAGAATCCTAGTGACTGCGCACACAACATGGCCAAACAAAAGCAAAAGACAGTACCTGGCCTATCAATCCAATGGAAACTCAAAACTAACTCAGTACATTGGACTAGGCAATTACATGCAGCCATACAAAGTCCATGGGCCTTGCATTAGAGTCGAACCCACAACCTCTCGCAGCCCAAGCAAAGAGCCTACCACTACACCAACACAGAGAAGTGGGAAACTGATTCTACATTAATTCAAATAATCCTACTGACTGCGCACACAACATGGCCAAACAAAAGACAATACCTGGCCTATCAATTCAAAGGAAACTCATAGGCAACACAGTCCATTGGACTTGGCAATTACATGCAGCCATACAAAGTCCATGGGCTTTGCCTCAGAGTCAAACCCACAATTTCTCGCAGCCCAAGTTAATAGCCTACGATTACACCAACACAGAGAAGTTGGAAACTGAGTTTACATTAGTTCACATAATCCTAGTGACTGCGCACACAACATGGCCAAACAAAAGACAATACCTGGCCTATCAATTCAATGGAAACTCATAGGCAACACAGTCAATTGAACTAGGCAATTACATGCTGCCATACAAACTCCATGTGCTTTGCCTCAGAGTCGAACCCACAACCTCTCACAGCTTAAGCAAAAGACTACAACTACACCAACACAGAGAAGTAGGTGAATGACTCTACATTAATTCACATAATCCTAGTGACTGCGAACACAACATGGCCAAACAAAAGCAAAAGACAGTACCTGGCCTATCAATCCAATTGAAACTCATAGGCAACATAGTCCATTGGACTAGGCAATAACATGCAGCCATACAAAGTCCATGGGCCTTGCCTCAAAGTCTAACTCACAACCTCTCGCAGCTCAAGCAAAGAGCCTACCACTACACCAACACAGAGAAATGTGAACCTGACTCTACATTAATTCACATAATCCTAGTGACTGCGAACACAACATGGCCAAACATAAGCAAAAGGCAGTACCTGGCCTATCAATCCAATGGGAACTCATAGGCAACACAGTCAATTGAACTACGCAATTACATGCAGCCATACAAACTCCATGGGCCTTGCCTCAGAGTCGAACCCACAACCTCTCGCAGCTTAAGCAAAGAGCCTACCCCTAAACCAACACAGAGAAGTGGGAAACTAATTCTACATTAATTCACACAATCCTACCGACTGCGCACACAACACGGCCAAACAAAAGACAATACCTGGCCTATCAATTCAATGGAAACTCATAGGCAACACAGTCCATTGGACTAGGCAATTACATGCAGCCATACAAAGTCCATGGGCTTTGCCTCAGAGTCGAACCCACATCCTCTTGGAGAACAAGCAAAGAGCCTACCACTAATCCAACACAGAGAAGTTGGAAACCGACTCTACATTAATTCACATAATCCTAGTGACTGCGCACACAACATGGCCAAACAAAAGCAAAAGACATTACCTGGCCTATCAATCCAATGTAAACTCATAGGTAACACAGTACATTACTAGGATTATGTGAATTAATGTAGAGTCAGGTTCACATTTCTCTGTGTTGGTGTAGTGGTAGGCTTTTTTCTTGGGCTGCGAGAGGTTGTGAGTTCGACTCTGAGGCAAGGCCCATGGACTTTGTATGGCTGCATGTAATTGCCTAGTCCAATGGACTATGTTCTCTATGAGTTTCCATTGGATTGATAGGCCAGGGACTGTCTTTTGCTTTTGTTTGGCCATGTTGTGTGCGCAGTCACTAGGATTATGTGAATTTATGTTGAGTCAGTTTCGCTCTTCTCTGTGTTGGTGTAGTGGTAGGCTCTTTGCTTGGGCTGAGAGAGGTTGTGGGTTTGACTCTGAGACAAGGCCCATGGACTTTGTATGGCTGCATGTAATTGCCTAGTCCAATTGATTGCGTTGCCTATAAGTTTCCATTGGATTGATAGGCCAGGTACCGTCTTTTGCTTTTGTTTGGCCATGTTGTGTGCGCAGTCACTAGGATTATGTGAATTAATGTAGAATCTGTTTTCCACTTCTCTGTGTTGGTGTATTGGTAGGCTCTTTGCTTGGGCTACGAGAGGTTGTGGGTTTGACTCTGGGGCAAGGCCCATGGGCTTTGTATGGCTGCATGCAATTGCCTAGTCCAATGTACTGTGTTACCTATGAGTTTACATTGGATTGATAGGCCAGGTAATGTCTTTTGCTTTTGTTTGGCCATGTTGTGTGCGCAGTCACTAGGATTATGTGAATTAATGTAGAGTCAGTTTCCAATTTCTCTGTGTTGGTTTAGTGGTAGGCTCTTTGCTTGTTCTCCAAGAGGATGTGGGTTCGACTCTGAGGCAAGGCCCATGAACTTTGTATGGCTGTATGTATTTGACTAGTCTAATGGACTGTGTTGCCTATGAGTTTCCATTGGATTGATAGGCCAGGTATTGTCTTTTGTTTGGCCATGTTGTGTGCGCAGTCGGTAGGATTATGTGAATTAATGTAGAATCAGTTTCCCACTTCTCTGTGTTGGTGTAGTGGTAGGCTCTTTGCTTGGGCTGCGAGAAGTTGTGGGTTTGACTTTTAGGCAAAGCCCATGGACTTTGTATGGCTGCATGTAATTGCCAAGTCCAATGGACTGTGTTGCCTATGAGTTTCCATTGAATTGATAGGCCAGGTATTGTCTTTTGTTTAGCCATGTTGTGTGCGCAGTCGGTAGGATTATGTGAATTAATGTAGAATCAGTTTCCCACTTCTCTGTGTTGGTGTAGTGGTAGGCTCTTTGCTTGGCTGCGAGAGGTTGAGGGTTTGACTCTGAGGCAAGGCCCATGGACTTTGTATGTCTCCATTTAATTTTCTAGTCCAATGGACTGTGTTGCCTATGAGTTTCCATTGGATTGATAAGCCAGGTACTGACTTTTGCTTTTGTTTGGCCATGTTGTGTGCGCAGTCAGTAGGATTATGTGAATTAATGTAGAACCAGTTTCCCACTTTTCTGTGTTGGTGTAGTGGTAGGCTCTTTGCTTGGCTGCGCGAGGTTGTGGGTTTGACTCTGAGGCAAGGCCCATGGACTTTGTATGTCTCCATGTAATTGTCTAGTCCAATGGACTGTGTTGCCTATGAGTTTCCATTGGATTGATAGGCCAGGTACTGTCTTTTGCTTTTGTTTGGCCATGTTGTGTGCGCAGTCACTAGGATTATGTGAATTAATGTAGAGTCTGGTTCACATTTCTTTGTGTTGGTGTAGTGGTAGGCTCTTTGCTTGAGCTGCGAGAGGTTGTGAGTTCGACTTTGAGGCAAGGCCCATGGACGTTGTATGGCTGCATGTTATTGCCTAGTCCAATGGACTATGTTGCCTATGAGTTTTAATTGGAATGATAGGCCAGGTACTGTCTTTTGCTTTTGTTTGGCCATGTTGTGTGCGCAGTCACTAGGATTATGTGAATTAATGTAGAGTCAGTTTCACACTTCTCTGTGTTGCTGTAGCGGTAGGCTTTTTTTCTTGGGCTGCGAGAGGTTGTGAGTTCGACTCTGAGGCAAGGCCCATGGACTTTGTATGGCTGCATGTAATTGCCTAGTCCAATGGACTGTGTTGCCTATGAGTTTCCATTGGATTGATAGGCCAGGTACTGTCTTTTGCTTTCGTTTGGCCATGTTGTGTGCGCAGTCACTAGGATTATGTGAGTTAATGAAGAGTCAGTTTCAAACTTCTCTGTGTTGGTGTAGTGGTAGGCTCTTTGCTTTGGCTGCGAGAAGTTGTGGGTTTGACTCTAATGCAAGGTTCATGGACTTTGTATAACTGCATGTATTTGCCTAGTCCACTGGACTGTGTTGCCTATGAGTTTCCATTGGATTGATAGGCCAGGTATTGACTTTTGCTTTCGTTTGGCCATGTTGTGTGCGCAGTCACTAGGATTATGTGAATTAATGTAGAGTCAGTTTCACATTTCTCTGTGTTGGTGTAGTGGTAGGATCTTTGCTTGGGCTGCGAGAAGTTGTGGGTTTGACTCTGAGGCAAGGCCCATGGACTTTTTATGGCTGCATGTAATTGCCTAGTCCAATGGACTGTGTTGCCTATGAGTTTCCATTGGATTGATAGGCCAGGTATGGACTTTTGCTTTCGTTTGGCCATGTTGTGTGCGCAGTCACTAGGATTATGTGAATTAATGTAGAGGCAGGTTCACATTTCTCTGTGTTGGTGTAGTGGTAGGCTCTTTGTTTGAGCTGCGAAAGGTTGTGAGTTCGACTTTGAGGCAAGGCCCATGGACTTTGTATGGCTGCATGTTATTGCCTAGTCCAATGGACTGTGTTGCCTATGAGTTTCCATTGGATTGATAAGCCAGGTACTGTCTTTTGCTTTTGTTTAGCCATGTTGTGTGCGCAGGCGGTAGGATTATGTGAATTAATGTAGAATCAGTTTCCCACTTCTCTGTATTGGTGTAGTGGTAGGCTCTTTGCTTGGCTGCGAGAGGTTGTGGGTTTGGCTCTGAAGCAAGGCCCATGGACTTTGTATGTCTCCATGTAATTGTCTAGTCCAATGGACTGTGTTGCCTATGAGTTTCCATTGGATTGATAGGCCAGGTACTGTCTTTTGCTTTTGTTTGGCCATGTTGTGTGCGCAGTCACTAGGATTATGTGAATTAATGTAGAGTCAGTTTCCAACTTCTCTGTGTTGGTTTAGTGGTAGGCTGTTTGCTTGTTCTCCAAGAGGTTGTGGGTTCGACTCTGAGGCAAGGCCCATGAACTTTGTATGGCTGCATGTATTTGCCTAGTCTAATGGACTGTGTTGCCTATGAGTTTCCATTGGATTGATAGGCCAGATAATGTCTTTTGCATTTGTTTCGCAATGTTGTGTGCACAGTCACTAGGATTATGTGAACTAATGTAAACTCAGTTTCCATCTTGTCTGTGTTGGTGTAGTGGTAGGCTCTTTGCTTGGGCTGCGACAAATTGTGGGTTTGACTCAGAGGCAAAGCCCATGGACTTTGTATGGCTGCATGTAATTGTTTAGTCCAATGGATTGTGTTGCCTATGAGTTTCCATTGGCTTGATAGGCCAGGTAATGTCTTTTGCTTTTGTTTGGCCATGTTGTGTGCGCAGTCTCTAGGAATATGTGAATTAATGTAGACGCACCTTCCTACTTTTTTGTGTTGGTGTAGTTGTAAGCTCTTTGCTTGTTCTGCCAGAGGTTGTGGGTTTGACTCTGAGGCAAGGCCCATGGACTTTGTATGGCTGCATGTAATTGCCTAGTCCAATGGACTATGTTGTATATGAGTTTCCATTGGATTGATAGGCCAGGGACTGTCTTTTGCTTTTGTTTGGCCA
Source organism: Anomaloglossus baeobatrachus (assembly GCF_048569485.1). Lineage (NCBI taxonomy): Eukaryota > Metazoa > Chordata > Amphibia > Anura > Aromobatidae > Anomaloglossus > Anomaloglossus baeobatrachus. The sequence goes on along the minus strand of NW_027442091.1, from coordinate 152,344 downwards.
TGTTGTGTGTGCAGTCACTAGGATTATGTGAATTTATGTTGAGTCAGTTTCGCTCTTCTCTGTGTTGGTTTAGTGGTAGGCTCTTTGCTTGGGCTACAAGAGGTTGTGGGTTCGACTCTGAGGCAAGGCCCATGGACTTTGTATGGCTGCATGTAATTGCCTAGTCCAATTGATTGCTTTGCCTATGAGTTTCTATTGGATTGATAGGCCAGGTACTGTCTTTTGCTTTTGTTTGTCCATGTTGTGTGCGCAGTCACTAGGATTATGTGAATTAATGTAGAATCAGTTTTTCACTTCTCTGTGTTGGTGTATTGGTAGGCTCTTTGCTTGGGCTACGAGAGGTTGTGGGTTCGACTCTGGGGCAAGGCCCATGGGCTTTGTATGGCTGCATTTAATTGCCTAGTCTAATGTACTGTGTTACCTATGAGTTTCCATTGGATTGATAGGCCAGGTACTGTCTTTTGCTTTTGTTTGGCCATGTTGTGTGCGCAGTCACTAGGATTATGTGAATTAATGTAGAGTCGGTTTCCAACTTCTCTGTGTTGGTTTAGTGGTAGGCTCTTTGCTTGTTCTCCAAGAAGTTGTGGGTTCGACTCTGAGGCAAGGCCCATGAACTTTGTATGGCTGCATGTATTTGCCTAGTCTAATGGACTGTGTTGCCTATGAGTTTCCATTGGATTGATAGGCCAGGTATTGTCTTTTGTTTGGCCATGTTGTGTGCGCAGTCAGTAGGATTATGTGAATTAATGTAGAATCAGTTTCCCACTTATCTGTGTTGGTGTAGTGGTAGGCTCTTTGCTTGGCTGCGAGAGGTTGTGGGTTTGACTTTGAGGCAAGGCCCACGGACTTTGTATGTCTCCATGTAATTGTCTAGTTCAATGGACTGTGTTGCCTATGAGTTTCCATTGGCTTGATAGGCCAGGTAATGTCTTTTGCTTTTGTTTGGCCATGTTGTGTGCACATTCACTAGGATTATGTGAATTAATGTAGACGCAACTTCCTACTTCTTTGTGTTGGTGTAGTTGTAGGCTCTTTGCTTGTTCTGCCAGAGGTTGTGGGTTTGACTCTGAGGCAAGGCCCATGGACTTTGTATGGCTGCATGTAATTGTCAAGTCCAATGGACTGTGTTGCCTACGAGTTTCCATTGGATTGATAGGCCAGGTATTGTCTTTTGCTTTTGTTTGGCCATGTTGTGTGCGCAGTCACTAGGATTATGTGAATTAATGTAGAATCCGTTTCCCACTTCTCTGTGTTGGTGTAGTGGTAGGCTCTTTGCTTGGGCTGTAAGAGGTTGTGGGTTTAACTCTGAGGCAAGGCCCATGGACTTTGTATGGCTGCATGTAATTGCCTAGTCCAATGGATTGATAGGCCAGGTACTGTCTTTTGTTTTCGTTTGGCCATGTTTTGTGCGCAGTCACTAGGATTATGTGAGTTAATGTAGAGACAGTTTCACACTTCTCTGTGTTGCTGAAGTGGTAGGCTTTTTTGTTGGGCTGCGAGAGGTTGTGAGTTCGACTCTGAGGCAAGGCCCATGGACTTTGTATGGCTGCATGTAATTGCATAGTCCAATGGACTGCGTTACCTATGAGTTTCCATTGGATTGATAGGCCAGGTGCTTTCTTTTGCTTTTGTTTGGCCATGTTGTGTGCGCAGTCACTAGGAATATGTGAATTAATGTAGAGTCAGTTTCACATTTCTCTTTGTTGGTGTAGTGGTAGGCTCTTTGCTTGGGCTTTGAGAGGTTGTGGGTTTGACTCTGAGGCAAGGCCCATGGACTTTTTATGGCTGCATGTAATTGCCTAGTCCAATGGACTTTGTTGCCTATGAGTTTCCATTGGATTGATAGGCCAGGTATTGACTTTTGCTTTCGTTTGGCCATGTTGTGTGCGCAGTCACTAGGATTATGTGAATTAATGTAGAGTCAGTTTCACATTTCTCTGTGTTGGTGTAGTGGTAGGCTCTTTGCTTGGGCTGCGAGAGGTTGTGGGTTTGACTCTGAGGCAAGGCCCATGGACTTTTTATGGCTGCATGTAATTGCCTAGTCCAATGGACTGTGTTGCCTATGAGTTTCCATTGGATTGATAGGCCAGGTACTGTCTTTTGTTTTCGTTTGGCCATGTTGTGTGCGCACTCACTAGGATTATGTGAATTAATGTAGAGGCAGGTTCACATTTCTCTGTGTTGGTGTAGTGTTAGGCTCTTTGCTTGAGCTGCGAGAGGTTGTGGGTTTGACTCTGAGGCAAGGCCCATGGACTTTTTATGGCTGCATGTTATTGCCTAGTCCAATGGACTGTGTTGCCTATGAGTTTCCATTGGATTGATAAGCCAGGTACTGTCTTTTGCTTTTGTTTAGCCATGTTGTGTGCGCAGTCGGTAGGATTATGTGAATTAATGTAGAATCAGTTTCCAACTTCTCTGTGTTGGTTTAGTGGTAGGCTCTTTGCTTGTTCTCCAAGAGGTTGTGGGTTCGACTCTGAGGCAAGGCTCATGAACTTTGTATGGCTGCATGTATTTGCCTAGTCTAATGGACTGTGTTGCCTATGAGTTTCCATTGGATTGATAGGCCAGATAATGTCTTTTGCATTTGTTTCGCCATGTTGTGTGCACAGTCACTAGGATTATGTGAACTAATGTAAACTCAGTTTCCAACTTGTCTGTGTTGTTGTAGTGGTAGGCTCTTTGCTTGGGATGCGAGAAATTGTGGGTTTGACTCTGAGGCAAAGCCCATGGACTTTGTATGGCTGCATGTAATTGTTTAGTCCAATGGACTGTGTTGCCTATGAGTTTCCATTGGCTTGATAGGCCAGGTAATGTCTTTTGCTTTTGTTTGGCCATGTTGTGTGCGCAGTCACTAGGAATATGTAAATTAATGTAGACGCAGCTTCCTACTTTTTTGTGTTGGTGTAGTTGTAAGCTCTTTGCTTGTTCTGCCAGAGGTTGTGGGTTTGACTCTGAGGCAAGGCCCATGGACTTTGTATGGCTGCATGTAATTGCCTAGTCCAATGGACTATGTTGTATATGAGTTTCCATTGGATTGATAGGCCAGGGACTGTCTTTTGCTTTTGTTTGGCCATGTTGTGTGCACAGTCACTAGGATTATGTGAACTAATGTAAACTCTGTACCAACTTCTCTGTGTTGGTGTAGTGGTAGGCTCTTTGCTTGGGCTACAAGAGGTTGTGGGTTCGACTCTGAGGCAAGGCCCATGGACTTTGTATGGCTGCATGTAATTGCCTAGTCCAATTGATTGCTTTGCCTATGAGTTTCTATTGGATTTATAGGCCAGGTAATGTCTTTTGCTTTTGTTTGGCCATGTTGTGTGCGCAGTCACTAGGATTATGTGAATTAATGTAGAATCAGTTTTCCACTTCTCTGTGTTGGTGTATTTGTAGGCTCTTTGCTTGGGCTACAAGAGGTTGTGGGTTCGACTCTGGGGCAAGGCCCATGGGCTTTGTATGGCTGCATGTATTTGCCTAGTCTAATGGACTGTGTTGCCTATGAGTTTCCATTGGATTGATAGGCCAGGTATTTTCTTTTGTTTGGCCAAGTTGTGTGCGCAGTCGGTAGGATTATGTGAATTAATGTAGAATCAGTTTCCCACTTCTCTGTGTTGGTGTAGTGGTAGGCTCTTTGCTTGGCTGCGAGAGGTTGTGGGTTTGACTCTGAGGCAAGGCCCATGGACTTTGTATGTCTCCATGTAATTGTCTAGTCCAATGGACTGTGTTGCCTATGAGTTTCTATTGGATTTATAGGCCAGGTACTGTCTTTTGCTTTTGTTTGGCCATGTTGTGTGCGCAGTCACTAGGATTATGTGAATTAATGTAGAGTCAGGTTCACATTTCTCTGTGTTGGTGTAGTTGTAGGCTCTTTGCTAGAGCTGCGAGAGGTTGTGAGTTCAACTTTGAGGCAAGGCCCATGGACTTTGTATGGCTGCATGTTATTGCCTAGTCCAATGGACTATGTTACCTATGAGTTTCAATTGGAATGATAGGCCAGGTACTGTCTTTTGCTTTTGTTTGGCCATGTTGTGTGCGCAGTCACTAGGATTATGTGAATTAATGTAGAGTCAGTTTCACACTTCTCTGTGTTGATGTAGTGGTAGGCTTTTTTCTTGGGCTGCGAGAGGTTGTGAGTTCGACTCTGAGGCAAGGCCCATGGACTTTGTATGGCTGCATGTAATTGCCTAGTCCAATGGACTATGTTGTCTATGAGTTTCCATTGGATTGATAGGCCAGGGACTGTCTATTGCTTTTGTTTGGCCATGTTGTGTGCGCAGTCACTAGGATTATGTGAATTTATGTTGAGTCAATTTCGCACTTCTCTGTGTTGGTGTAGTGGTAGGCTCTTTGCTTCGACTTTGAGAGGTAGTGGTTTTGACTCTGAGGCAAGGCCCATGGACTTTGTATGGCTGCATGTTATTGCCTAGTCCAAAGGATTGCGTTGCCTATGAGTTTCCATTGGATTAATAGGCCAGGTACTGTCTTTTGCTTTTGTTTGGCCATGTTGTGTGCGCAGTCACTAGGATTATGTGAATTAATGTAGAGTCATTCACCTAATTCTCTGTGTTGGTGTAGTGGTAGTCTCTTTGCTTAAGCTGCGAGAGGTTGTGGGTTCGACTCTGAGGCAATGCCCATGGAGTTTGTATGGCTGCATGTAATCGCCTAGTTCAATTGACTGTGTTGCCTATGAGTTCCCATCGGATTGATAGGCCAGGTACTGTCTTTTGCTTTTGTTTGGCCATGTTGTGTGCGCAGTCACTAGGATTATGTGAACTAATGTAAACTCAGATTCCAACTTCTCTGTGTTGGTGTAGTGGCAGGCTCTTTGCTTGGGCTGCGAGAAATTGTGGGTTCGACTCTGAGGCAAGGCCCATGGAGTTTGTATGGCTGCATGTAATCGCCTAGTTCAATTGACTGTGTTGCCTATGAGTTTCCATTGGCTTGATAGGCTAGGTAATGTCTTCTGCTTTTGTTTGGCCATGTTGTGTGCGCAGTCACTAGGATTATGTGAATTAATGTAGACGCAGCTTCCTACTTCTTTGTGTTTTTGTAGTTGTAGGCTCTTTGCTTGTTCTGCCAGAGGTTGTGGGTTTGACTCTGAGGCAAGGCCCATGGACTTTGTATGGCTGCATGTAATTGCCTAGTCCAATGGACTATGTTGCCTATGAGTTTCCATTGGATTGATAGGCCAGGTACTGCCTTTTGCTTTTGTTTGACCATGTTGTGTGCGCAGTCACTAGGGTTATGGGAATTAATGTAGAGTCAGTTTCCCACTTCTCTGTGTTGGTGTAGTGGTAGGCTCTTTGCTTGGGCTGCGAGAGGTTGTGGGTTCGACTCTAATGCAAGGCTCATGGACTTTGAATGGCTGCATGTAATTGCTTAGTCCAATGGACTGTGTTGCCTATGAGTTTCTATTGGATTGATAGGCCAGTTACTGTCTTTTGTTTTCGTTTGGCCATGTTGTGTGCGCAGTCACTAGGATTATGTGAAATAATGTAGAGTCAGGTTTACATTTCTCTGTGTTGGTGTAGTGGTAGGCTCTTTGCTTGAGCTGCGAGAGGTTGTGAGTTCGACTTTGAGGCAAGGCCCATGGACTTTGTATGGCTGCATGTAATTGCCTAGTCCAATTGATTGTTTTTCTTATGAGTTTCTATTGGATTGATAGGCCAGGTACTGTCTTTTTCTTTTGTTTGGCAATGTTGTGTGCGCAGTCACTAGGATTATGTGAATTAATGTAGAGTCATTCACCTACTTCTCTGTGTTGGTGTAGTGGTAGTCTCTTTGCTTAAGCTACCAGAGGTTGTGGGTTCGACTCTGAGGCAAGGCCCCTGGAGTTTGTATGGCTGCATGTAATTGCCTATTTCAATTAACTGTTTTGCCTATGAGTTCCCATTGGATTGATAGGCCAGGTACTGTCTTTTGCTTTTGTTTGGCCATGTTGTGTGCGCAGTCACTAGGATTATGTGAACTAATGTAAACTCAGTTTCCAACTTCTCTGTCTTGGTGTAGTGGTAGGCTCTTTGCTTGGGCTGCGAGAAATTGTGGGTTTGACTCTGAGGCAAAGCCCATGGACTTTATATGGCTGCGTGTAATTGCCTAGTCCAATGGACTGTGTTGCCTATGAGTTTCCATTGGATTGATTGGCCAGGTATTATCTTTTGTTTGGTTATGTTGTGTGCGCAGTCGGTAGGATTATGTGAATTAATGTAGAATCAGTTTCCCAGTTCTCTGTGTTGCTGTAGTGGAAGGCTCTTTGCTTAGCTGCAAGAGGTTGTGGGTTTGACTCTGAGGCAAGGCCCATGGAGTTTGTATGGCTGCATGTAATTGCCTAGTTCAATTAACTGTGTTGCCTATGAGTTCCCATTGGATTGATAGGCCACGTACTGTCTTTTGCTTTTGTTTGGCCATGTTGTGTGCGCAGTCACTAGGATTATGTGAATTAATGTAGAAATGGTTTTCCACTTCTCTGTGTTGGTGTATTGGTAGGCTCTTTGCCTTGGCTATGAGAGGTTGTGGGTTTGACTCTGGGGCAAGGCCCATGGGCTTTGTATGGCTGCATGTAATTGCCTAGTCCAATGTACTGTGTTACCTATGAGTTTCCATTGGATTGATAGGCCACGTACTGTCTTTTGCTTTTGTTTGGCCATGTTGTGTGCGCAGTCACTAGGATTATGTTAATTAATGTAGAGTCGGTTTCCAACTTCTCTGAGTTGGTTTAGTGGTAGGCTCTTTGCTTGTTCTCCAAGAGGTTGTGGGTTCGACTCTGAGGCAATGCCCATGAACTTTACATGGCTGCATGTAAGTGCCTAGTCTAATGGACTGTGTTGCCTATGAGTTTCCATTGGATTGATAGGCCAGATAATGTCTTTTGCATTTGTTTGGCCATGTTGTGTGCGTAGTCACTAGGATTATGTGAATTAATGTAGAGTCATTCACCTACTTCTCTGTGTTGGTGTAGTGGTAGGCTCTTTGCCCTGGCTACGAGAGTTTGTGGGTTCGACTCTGGGGCAAGACCCATGGGCTTTGTATGGCTGCATGTAATTGCCTAGTCCAATGTACTGTGTTACCTATGAGTTTCTATTGGATTGATAGGCTAGGTACTGTCTTTTGCTTTTGTTTGGCCATGTTGTGTGCGCAGTCACTAGGATTATGTTAATTAATGTAGAGTCGGTTTCCAACTTCACTGAGTTGGTTTAGTGGTAGGCTCTTTGCTTGTTCTCCAAGAGGTTGTGGGTTCGACTCTGAGGCAAGGCCCATGAACTTTGTTTGGCTGCATGTAATTGCCTAGTCTAATGGACTGTGTTGCCTATGAGTTTCCATTTGATTGAATGGCCAGGTACTGTCTTTTGTTTTCGTTTGGCCATGTTGTGTGCGCAGTCACTAGGATTATGTGAATTAATGCTATTGGATTTTTCAAGTCAGTATTCACACAGCAGTTTCTGCTATTTCATGTATTCCCCTTACATAGTCACTGGTGTGCATACCTTATCTCCCCATAGTGATGTTTTTTTAGGTTTTTGCACCCAGTTCGGACTTAGAATGGTGTTCCAAACGTTATTCCTATTTGTTAGTATTTTTTCGTTTGTGAACCCTCCCCAACCACACCTATTGCCAATCCATATCATACGCATAAATAGCCTGGGTCTCAGCTTCCCATACACGGTAGGTTTTTTAACTGCATGAGAGGACACACACAAGCTAGGGACCCCAACGTAGAGAAATACTTTGGCGTAGTGTTGGGGCTCTATTGCATTGATCAATTCAGTAGCTAAATTTCTCTTGATTCATATGTTCATGGCAGTAATGCAGATTCCATTTTTCACATATTCACTCTTGCATATAGCTATTGAATTTTTCAAGTCAGTATTCACACAGCAGTTTCTGCTATTTCATGTATTCCCCTTACATAGTCACTGGTGTGCATACCTTATCTCCCCATAGTGCCTGGGATCTGACCCAGACACTAGCAGTTTTGCACTCCTACCCAAAACTGGGCTGTTCCCTGAACTCACTACCTCCACGGTTCAACTCTTAACTGAACTTCAACTAACTAACTGGTTTTCCCACCTCCAGGCCTGTGAACTCCTTGGTGGGTGGGGCCAACCGCCTGGCACCGCCCCACCTGGTGTGGACATCAGCCCCTGGAGGGAGGCAACAACGGTTTTGTGTCTGACTAGTGTAACTATCCGGGAAAGGGGGTGTGTGTGTGTGTTATGTCTGTGACTAACTGGCTAGTCCAGGGCGTCACACTTGCACCCCCTTCTTGTGATGTGAAGGTGTGTAGTCAGTGCCTACGTGTAATTCCTGACACCACTCCTCTGGCTGACTTGGTGAGCTGTCACTGACTGGGTGGGGTGCAGTAATGGTGGATGCTGCTGCTGCTTGGATAGCATGTGTATCTACTGTGAACAGCTTATCAATGGTGGAAAATCGGGGCAGCTTAACCTCTTGCTCTCCGCAGTTCAACACTCTCACGCGCACTCTTCCCTTCCGTATTAATGAATAAAACTGTGATATAAATAGTATATAGATACCCCACAAATGCAGATAAAGGTAGGTTATGGGAAAAGGGAGAAGAGGGAAACAGGAAAATAGTGTAATAAAGTATACCTTCCAGGGGGGAGAGGAAATGGCAGCACAGCCAGTGGAGGTGAAGCAAGGGGAAGCCTGCAACTAAATTGTTGAGAGCATTATCACATGGTGACTGAGCCTGATTGTAACGGGAGCATAGAGGTGCCGATCCTGTCTTACCTGCGTTGGTGTAGAAGTGGGTTTCCAGTGGTGGAGTCAGCTGTGTGCAGTGGTGGCTGTGGGTTCTTTTATGTGCGACCGTAGTAATAGCTGCGCCCACTTCCTGTATGGGAGTGGAATGCAGTGAGGCTAATGGAACGCACGTCCACGTGCCGCGCCCCTGAAGGTAATACCGATCATTGAATACAAAAAAATTTCTCATACTACTGTATGGGGGTCCCTATATTTAATATGATATCCAAGCCACAGCATCCACCGTTACTTCACCACACCCATTCAGTGACAGCTCACCAAGTCAACCAGAGGAGTGGTGTAAGGAATTACACGTAGGCACTGACTCCACACCTTCACATCACAAGAAGCGGGTCCACAGGGTAGTGCAAGAATACGAGCAAGTCTTCAGCAAACATCCGCTAGACTTTGGGAGAATAAAAGGGGTCCATATTCATGGTTTAAGAACTTGGGTTCTAACGTGCCCAGAGTATGCTCCACTCTATGCTCCCTTTACAATCAGGCTCAGTCACCATGTGATAACGCTCTCAACTCTTTAGTTGCAGGCTTCCTTTTGCTTCACCTCCACTGGCTGTGCTGCCATTTCCTCTCACCCCCAGAAGGTATACTTTATTACACTATTTTCCTCTTTCCCTGTTCCCCCTTTTCCCATAACCTACCTTTATTTACAATTGTGGGGTATCTATATGATATTTACATCATAGTTTTATTCATTAGTGCGGAAGGGAAGAGTGCCCGTGAGAGTGTTAAACTGCGGAGAGCAGGAGGTTAAGCTGCCCCGACTTGCCACCATTGATAAGCTGTTCACAGTAGATACACATGCTATCCAAGTAGCAGCATCCACTATTACTGCACCCCACCCAGTCAGTGACTGCTCACCAAGTCAGCCAGAGGAGTGGTGTAAGGAATTACACGTAGGCACTGACTCCACACCTTCACATCACAAGAAGCGGGTCCACAGGGTAGTGCAAGAATACGAGCGAGCAAGTCTTCAGCAAACATCCGCTAGATTTTGGGGGAATAAAAGGGGTCCAACACTACATCCCCACAGGTGCACACCCACCCATCAAAGAGAGCTATAAGCCAATACCACCTTCACATTACCAGTGTACCAAGGACATGTTGAGCAACATGAAGGCGGCTGGGGTTATCCGTGACAGTTGTAGCCTTTGGGCAGCTCCGTTGGTCCTGTTAAAGAAGAAGGACAGCACCACTCCCCCGTATTGAGGAATCGCTAGCTGCATTGAGAACTGCAAATTATTTTTCTACCCTTGATCTCACTAGTCACTATTGGCTAGTGTCCGTTGCTGAGGCAGACCGGGGGAAGACCGCCTTTGCCACCCCTATGGCGCTGGAGGTCGGCAGACTGTTGTTCAAAAGCAGTGTCTGACGAACAAATTTGCTTCATCCTGAGGAACTGGCCAGTCGGTACGGCCCGGATGGTGGAGGGGGTATGAGCAGAAGAAGCATGCAGCAGTGCGTTGACTGATGTTTCCTTCCTATGGACGTCGGTCTGAACAATTCGCTCAGAACCGAATGAAATTTTAATATCCAGGAAGTCAACGCAACTGCTGCTATGCTTATGCGTCAATCTGATGTTAAAGGTGTTGTTATTAAGTTCCTCCATAAATGTCTCGAGCTGCTCCACAGTGCCCTGCCAAAAAATCAAAATATCATCAATATACCTTAGCCAGCACTGCACATGGGCGCCAGCCCCTGCACCTCCGTCACCAAAAACCAACCAATCCCAGTACCTCTGCCTTCTATCTAGGTGCCTTGAGTTATGTCCTGTAAACTGTCACAGCGACCCAGACACACATGTGTAGTAGGGGAATATCCCTGCTGAGATGCCAGTGCTAGAGCACTCGTTTGCTGTGGAGTTGAACGCTATGTGAGCAGTTCTTACCTTCAATGAGCAGAAGTCTCTTTTTTCAGATTTCAATATCTCTGTGGGTATCTGGCAGAAATATGGAATACTCTTTACTGCTAAGACCCTGTACACCACTCCCACTAAAGGGGGCTTTACACGCTGCGACATCGCTAATGCGGAGTCGTTGGGGTCACGGAATTTGTGACGCACATCCGGCCGCATTAGCGATGTTGCTACGTGTGACACCGATGAGCGATTTTGCATCGTTGCAAAAACGTGCAAAATCGCTCATCGGTGACATGGGTCTCCATTCTCGATTATCGTTACTGCAGCAGTAACGATGTAGTTCGTCGCTCCTGCGGCAGCACACATCACTCCGTGTGACACCGCAGAAACGAGGAACCTCTCCTTACCTGCCTCCCAGCCGCTATGAGGAAGGAAGGAGGTGGGCGGGATGTTCCGGCCACTCATCTCCGCCCCTCCGCTGCTATTGGGCGATCGCTCAGTGACGTCGCTGTGACGCCGCACGGACCGCCCCCTTAGAAAGGAGGCGGTTCGCCGGTCACAGCGACGTCGCCGGTCAGGTAAGTATGTGTGACGGGTCTGGTCGGTGTTGTGCGGCATGGGCAGCGATTTGCCCGTGTCGCGCAACAGATGGGGCGGGTACCCACACTAGCGATATCGGGACTGATATCGCAGTGTGTAAAGTAGCCTTTAGTCACATGACCAAGACTGTATCTGTGTCCCTACAACACACTTGAGACAAATGTGTGTGTGAGCCTGCATTGTGGGGTATATATAATATATTATAGAGCTGGGAAGGATCATTCTAAGCAGTGAGCTGTTCCAGTATTTGTAGGAAAATACCCAGTAGAAGCATCAAACACAGCACCAATACCTCCCATCAGTATCCCACCACAGTGCCATGTAACCCATGCCCTACACTCCCATCTACACCAATACTATACAGGCACAAACTAGTATATCTGACTAAAAGCCCCCAAAATATGAAGAACGGCCTATAGTTGAGTGTGGATATAAAATCTATGTGAGCAGAGCTAGAATAGAAATCACTGATCGCATTGAAGTCATTCTGACCATAAATCACCATGATATCAAGGTGAGGAGTTGTGTGTTACTGCTGGGAGGAAAGGGTTAACAGTGGAATATTAAGGTGCATTTCTGTGTGCAGTGTTACTAGTCAATGTAACAATTCAATATGAGCTGCTCTTGGTGCCGGGGGAGGGAGATGCTCTCCTGAGCAAGATAGATGGGGAATGAACATGATATCTATATAGTGTAAGGCAGGGGGTCTCAAACTCGGCTGGGTGTATGGGCCGCACAGAGGAAAAAAATAATTTGGGGGGCTGCATTCTTTGCAGGACAAAGTGACATTTTTATTGGTACCATATATATATATTTTTTTCACACACCTTTGGATGACTGATTTTCAACATTTTTCACTTGTTTATTATAACAAATGTGCACATTCTTTGGTTAAATCTAAAAAAAAAAAATTTGATGTTAAAAAAAAGTCATGCCTTATTTTGTTTTTTTTTACATTTTATCCCTTTCTTTTAACTAATAGTGTTACAATTATGACGCTAGCGTTTTGTGAAGGGAATGCTTTGCCTACTTCCGTGACTATGGCCTTCCGGAACTGCTGCATTTTGGCTGACCTCTCCGCCTCGGGAATAAGAGACATAAAGTTCTCCTTGTAGCGTGGGTCTAACAGTGTTACCAACCAGTAATGATTGTCGGCCAAGATGTTCTTAACGCGAGGGTCACGAGACAGGCAGCTTACCATAAAGTCATCCATGTGCGCCAGACTCTTAACAGCCATCACTTCAGTATCCAGACCAACACGATGACTGAACATGCTGTCCTCCTCCTTCTCCTCCTCCTCCTCCTCCTCCTCCTCCTCATCATCTACCCTGTCCTCTGGCCAGCCACGCTGAACTGAGCATATGATTGGTATGCATGTCATATCCTCAATTTGGCCGGAGAGTTGCTCCATGTCTTCATCCTCCTCCTCGTCATAGTCCTCCACTGCACGTTGTGATGAGACGAGGCTGGACTGTGTGTTATCACCCACACCCACTACTGTTTCTTGCTCCAACTCATCGTGTTCCGCCTGCAATGCATCATGTTTGGTTTTGAGCAGAGACCGTTTTAGAAGGCAGAGAAGCGGTATGGTGACGCTAATAATGGCGTCATCGCCGCTCACCATCTTGGTGGAGTCCTCAAAGTTTTGGAGGATGGTACATAGGTCGGACATCCATCTCCACTCCTCAGGTGTTATGTGTGGAGTTTGACCCATTTCCCGACGGCTTAGGTGATGCAGGTACTCAACAACTGCCCTCTTCTGCTCACATATCCTGATCAACATGTGCAGAGTTGAATTCCAACGCGTGGGGACATCACACACCAGTCTGTGAGCCGGAAGATGCAAACGACGCTGAAAGCCGGCAAGGCCGGCTGAAGCAGTAGGTGACTTTCGAAAATGTGCAGACAGGCAGCGAACTTTTACCAGCAGATCAGACAGCTCTGGGTATGACTTTAGAAACCGCTGAACCACGAGGTTGAGCACATGGGCCATGCATGGAACATGTGTCAGCTGGCCTCGCCTCAAAGCCGCCACCAGGTTCCGGCCATTGTCACACACAACCTTTCCTGGCTTTAGGTTCAGAGGTGTTAGCCAGTGATCTGCATGCTGTTTTAGAGCTGTCCACACCTCTTCTGCATTGTGGGGTTTGTCACCTATGCAGATTAGCTGCAGCACAGTCTGTTGCCGCTTCGCCGAGGCAGTGCTGCAGTGCTTCCAGCTTGGGACTGGTGTGGAGGGTAAAGTGGATGAGGATGCGCAGGAGGAGGAGGAGGCTGAAGAGCATGACATTCCGGAGCTGTAGAGTGTGGGTGAAACCCTGACTGAGGTAGGGCCTGCAAACCTTGGTGTGGGAAGGACTTGTTCCGTTCCTCGCTCAAACTGGGTCCCAGCTGGGCTGGGCTGGGTCCCTACCCGGCTGGGTAGGGCGTTGTGGGGGGTTTGTCTATCTCCGTTTGAGGTGAGTTTGTTTAAGTTAGCCTTTCTTTGGCGTTTTTTGGAGCCCTGCGGGTTGGGGAGTTGGTATCGCCCAGTAAGGCGTTCCCCGGGGGCTTGGATTGGGGTGACATTATGTCAGTGGAAAACGGAGTTGAATTTTGGATTAGGAAATCGAAAACTGATCAGAGAGGTGTGGGTAGACTAGTCCGTTTGGGGATGGTTGTGGCATCTGATATGTGCCCGTTCAAGTGTCTCGGGAATTTTCAACAGATCCGTCCGAAGGTGGATGGCCCCTTATTATGTCACGAGGATGGGTCCTTTTTATCGAGATACCAATTTGTGAGTGTTTTTAGGGCATGTTTGAAGTCGTTGGGGTTAGATCCGAAGTCTTTCGGATTGGGGCAGCGACGGAGGCCTCTATATGCGGCCTACCGGAGGAGACAGTTAAGCAGATTGGTAGGTGGAAGTCGCAGCGCTTTAAGTCGTATGTACGTCCCCAGGTGGTTGTTGGCAATTGAGGGGAAAAGGGGGGGTATTAGGGTAGCAATGGGGGGGTGAGAGTGTGTGTTTTTTGTCAATTTGGTTTGGTGAGGCAATAAAATGGTGTCGTCTGTACATTTTGTATTGCAGAAGCACCCCCTCTTCCTTCCCTGGTCTGGATCCTTGGCCACTCTTATGTGTATTGGGGAGCCCGACGAGCGGACGCGAGATGGAACGGGAGACAGCTAGGTTTTGAGAAGGACCTGGCTCTCGTGCGATGGCTCGGTGTTCGGGGGTTAGGGTGGAACAGGGTGTTGCAGGAGGTGCATAGATACGCCCGGTTGGACAGACCTCCTGACATGTTAGTGTTGCATGCCGGGGGGAATGATTTGGGTGGGCATCCTTTTCGAATCTTGATAAAGGACATCAAACATGATTTGTTACGGTTATGGGTGTCATTTCCAGGTCTAACGATAGTCTGGTCGGAGATAGTAGCGAGAAAGAGTTGGCAGAAAGCGCGGTCAGTTGACAGGTTGAACAAGGCGCGGGCGAAGGTTAATAGGGCGATCTCGAAGTTTGTTAGTCGGAACGGGGGTATAGCAATACGGCATGTTGAGTTGGAAAGGACGGAAGAGGAATTTTGGTTGGCTGACGGGGTACACCTTAATGCGGTGGGAACTGACTTATGGGCTCTTGGCTTGCAGGGAGGTATTGAGAGGGCCCTTTGGTTGCGGGGGGTCTCAGGCACTTGAAGGGTTTCAAGGTGCCTTCGTTGTGGTGTTGTTTATTGGTGGGTCCTTGAAGTTGGTTTAAAATTGGTTCGGGGATTCATCCGGGTATGGATCCCCTCATTGGCAGAATTGATGGTCCCCTGGTGATTTTGGGGGGGAACCCCGACGGGGTATGTCGGGGCCCCTGGGGGTGGGGTTGGGGTTGACGGAGGATTAACCCTTACCAT
This sequence comes from Anomaloglossus baeobatrachus, assembly GCF_048569485.1. Lineage (NCBI taxonomy): Eukaryota > Metazoa > Chordata > Amphibia > Anura > Aromobatidae > Anomaloglossus > Anomaloglossus baeobatrachus. Next base: position 137,233 of record NW_027442091.1, on the reverse strand, counting down.
TTGGTGCTCCTGAGCCAGTGTGGGTAACGGCTGGGAGCAAGTTGAGGTTTTTTATTGCTCGGTTATGGGAATCACCAGGGTTTTGGTAGCTTCAAGGACCTTACCACATTGCAAATTTTATTGGTTATGTATTCTTGTTAATAAAATGGCTGCTATGGCCAAAATTATCCAAAGATAAATTTGTGTCTGTGTAATTACTTTTAAATAAGAAATGGGAATGGAGGTGTGGGGTATGAAAGGAAGACCGGAGTCAACAATTCCAGGGTCAAGCATGTTTATTTGCCTAAGCTTCGTTCCAGGGTAGAAAGGGTAAGAGTGCCTTTCAGAATTCGAAGTGGTCGGACTGTACGGGCCACCAAGAACTGCAGGAGAGCTTGAACATCTTCCCATGGATTTGCGACATCCTCCCTCATCAGTTACGTAGGTAAGCAGGTTCTCAGCATTGCAGCCCATTTGTTATCTTAAGTTAGTTAAGCGGGGTTAACTAACCTGTCAGTTCAGCCTCAGGTCTAAAGCAGAGGCCTGGACTCCACTCCTTACTCCTCACTCCACAACTCTCCTTAAAAACAACTGACTCCTTTTTCCTGCCCCGGGGTCTCCAGACCCCTAGGTGGGCGTTTCCTTCCGTCTGGTCCTGCCCACTGGTGTGCCTGTCTTTCCCTGGGGGAGGTGACTAGGGTTTTCTGGTTGGCTTTGTGTGACTTAGGTGAGGGAAGTTGTTATGCGGGGGCCTATGTGTGACTACCTGCAGTGTCAGGGCGTCACATATGTATGTGTGTATGTCTGCTAAAGGAATCCGCACCGTCATATTTACAAACACAAAATGTTGACTCTATGCACAGAAGAGAGTCATTCTATTTACATGATTTGTGTTTTTTTACCTTTTAAAACTATCATTAAATGTTAAGTTTTAGTTAGGGATTTATGCTTCTGTCTGTCTCTCTCCCAGTCTCTGTCATCTGTCTGTCTCTGTGTGTCTCTATCTCTATCCATGTCTGTCTGTCTCTCTATCTCTGTCTGTCTCTCTGTGTCTGTCTGTCTCTCTCTCTCTTTGTGGCTGTCTGTTTCTATGTCTGTCTGTCTCTTTTCCAGGCCTGTCTCTTTTCCAGGTCTGTCTCTTTTCCAGGTCTGTCTCTTTCCCTGTCTGTCTGTCTCTTCCCCTGTCTGTCTCTTCCCCTGTCTGTCTCTTCCCCTGTCTGTCTCTGTATTTCTTTGTCTGTCTCTGTCTTTCTCTTCCCCTGTCTGTCTCTTTCCCTGTCTCTCTCTGCCTGTCTCTCTTTGTCTCTCTCTGTCTGACTCATTCCCCGTTTGTCTCTTTCCCTGTCTATCTCTGTATTTCTTTGTCTGTCTCTATCTGTCTGTCTCTCTCTGTCTGTCTCTTCCCCTGTCTGTCTCTTTCCCTGTCGGTCTGCCTTTTCTCCTGCCTGTCTCTGTATGTTTGTCTCTGTCTGTTTCCCTATCTGCCTCTGTCTCTTTCTCTGTCTCTGTCTGTCTGCCTTTTTTCCCTGTCTATCTCTGTCTGTCTCTTTCCCTGTCTGCCTCTGTCTGTTTGTCTCTGTCTCTTTCCCTGTCTGTCTATGCCTATCTGTCTCTGTCTGTTTGTCTCTCAGTCTGTGTCTGTCTCTCTCTATCTGTCTCCCCACTGACATCATATTATCTCACACATAAGCTTCTTATACTATGAATGTCCTTTGTTCTTATAGCAACCAATCACAGCTGCTATTAATAACTTGCAGCTCCCACCTCCATTCAGTTTAATGGAGGCAGGTTTTTTGGAGAGTAACTGTAAAGCGCGGGGTTAAATATTCCTGTTAAAACATAGTCTACGACGTTCCCTGAGTCACATGAGGTGTCTGCAAAATTTTGTGTTTGTAAATATGACGGTGCGGATTCCTTTAGCAGACATACACACATACATATGTGACGCCCTGACACTGCAGGTAGTCACACATAGGCCCCCGCATAACAACTTCCCTCACCTAAGTCACACAAAGCCAACCAGAAAATCCTAGTCACCTCCCCCAGGGAAAGACAGGCACACCAGTGGGCAGGACCAGACGGAAGGAAACGCCCACCTAGGGGTCTGGAGACCCCGGGGCAGGAAAAAGGAGTCAGTTGTTTTTAAGGAGAGTTGTGGAGTGAGGAGTAAGGAGTGGAGTCCAGGCCTCTGCTTTAGACCTGAGGCTGAACTGACAGGTTAGTTAACCCCGCTTAACTAACTTAAGACAACAAATGGGCTGCAATGCTGAGAACCTGCTTACCTACGTAACTGATGAGGGAGGATGTCGCAAATCCATGGGAAGATGTTCAAGCTTTCCTGCAGTTCTTGGTGGTCCGTACAGTCCGACCACTTCGAATTCTGAAAGGCACTCTTACCCTTTCTACCCTGGAACGAAGCTTACGCAAATAAACATGCTTGACCCTGGAATTGTTGACTCCGGTCTTCCTTTCATACCCCACACCTCCATTCCCATTTCTTATTTAAAAGTAATTACACAGACACAAATTTATCTTTGGATAATTTTGGCCATAGCAGCCATTTTATTAACAAGAATACATAACCAATAAAATTTGCAATGTGGTAAGGTCCTTGAAGCTACCAAAACCCTGGTGATTCCCATAACCGAGCAATAAAAAACCTCAACTTGCTCCCAGCCGTTACCCACACTGGCTCAGGAGCACCAAATGGTAAGGGTTAATCCTCCGTCAACCCCAACCACACCCCCAGGGGCCCCGACATACCCCGTCGGGGTTCCCCCCCAAAATCACCAGGGGACCATCAATTCTGCCAATGAGGGGATCCATACCCGGATGAATCCCCGAACCAATTTTAAACCAACTTCAAGGACCCACCAATAAACAACACCACAACGAAGGCACCTTGAAACCCTTCAAGTGCCTGAGACCCCCCGCAACCAAAGGGCCCTCTCAATACCTCCCTGCAAGCCAAGAGCCCATAAGTCAGTTCCCACCGCATTAAGGTGTACCCCGTCAGCCAACCAAAATTCCTCTTCCGTCCTTTCCAACTCAACATGCCGTATTGCTATACCCCCGTTCCGACTAACAAACTTCGAGATCGCCCTATTAACCTTCGCCCGCGCCTTGTTCAACCTGTCAACTGACCGCGCTTTCTGCCAACTCTTTCTCGCTACTATCTCCGACCAGACTATCGTTAGACCTGGAAACGACACCCATAACCGTAACAAATCATGTTTGATGTCCTTTATCAAGATTCGAAAAGGACGCCCACCCAAATCATTCCCCCCGGCATGCAACACTAAGATGTCAGGAGGTCTGTCCAACCGGGCGTATCTATGCACCTCCTGCAACACCCTGTTCCACCCTAACCCCCGAACACCGAGCCATCGCACGAGAGCCAGGTCCTTCTCAAAACCTAGCTGTCTCCCGCTCCATCTCGCGTCCGCTCGTCGGGCTCCCCAATACACATAAGAGTGGCCAAGGATCCAGACCAGGGAAGGAAGGGGGGGTGCTTCTGCAATACAAAATGTACAGACGACACCATTTTATTGCCTCACCAAACCAAATTGACAAAAAACACACACTCTTCCCCCCCCCATTGCTACCCTAATACCCCCCCCTTTTCCCCTCAATTGCCAACAACCACCTGGGGACGTACATACGACTTAAAGCGCTGCGACTTCCACCTACCAATCTGCTTAACTGTCTCCTCCGGTAGGCCGCACATAGAGGCCTCCGTCGCTGCCCCAATCCGAAAGACTTCGGATCTAACCCCAACGACTTCAAACATGCCCTAAAAACACTCACAAATTGGTATCTCGATAAAAAGGACCCATCCTCGTGACATAATAAGGGGCCATCCACCTTCGGACGGATCTGTTGAAAATTCCCGAGACACTTGAACGGGCACATATCAGATGCCACAACCATCCCCAAACGGACTAGTCTACCCACACCTCTCTGATCAGTTTTCGATTTCCTAATCCAAAATTCAACTCCGTTTTCCACTGACAATGTCACCCCAATCCAAGCCCCCGGGGAACGCCTTACTGGGCGATACCAACTCCCCAACCCGCAGGGCTCCAAAAAACGCCAAAGAAAAGGCTAACTTAAACAAACTCACCTCAAACGGAGATAGACAAACCCCCCACAACGCCCTACCCAGCCCAGCCCAGCTGGGACCCAGTTTGAGCGAGGAACGGAACAAGTCCTTCCCACACCAAGGTTTGCAGGCCCTACCTCAGTCAGGGTTTCACCCACACTCTACAGCTCCGGAATGTCATGCTCTTCAGCCTCCTCCTCCTCCTGCGCATCCTCATCCACTTTACCCTCCACACCAGTCCCAAGCTGGAAGCACTGCAGCACTGCCTCGGCGAAGCGGCAACAGGCTGTGCTGCAGCTAATCTGCATAAGTGACAAATCCCACAATGCAGAAGAGGTGTGGACAGCTCTAAAACAGCATGCAGATCACTGGCTCACACCTCTGAACCTAAAGCCAGGAAAGGTTGTGTGTGACAATGGCCGGAACCTAGTGGCGGCTTTGAGGCGAGGCCAGCTGACACATGTTCCATGCATGGCCCATGTGCTCAACCTCGTGGTTCAGCGGTTTCTAAAGTCATACCCAGAGCTGTCTCATCTGCTGGTAAAAGTTCGCCGCCTGTCTGCACATTTTCGAAAGTCACCTACTGCTTCAGCCGGCCTTGCCGGCTTTCAGCGTCATTTGCATCTTCCGGCTCACAGACTGGTGTGTGATGTCCCCACGCGTTGGAATTCAACTCTGCACATGTTGATCAGGATATGTGAGCAGAAGAGGGCAGTTGTTGAGTACCTGCATCACCTAAGCCGTCGGGAAATGGGTCAAACTCCACACATAACACCTGAGGAGTGGAGATGGATGTCCGACCTATGTACCATCCTCCAAAACTTTGAGGACTCCACCAAGATGGTGAGCGGCGATGACGCCATTATTAGCGTCACCATACCGCTTCTCTGCCTTCTAAAACGGTCTCTGCTCAAAACCAAACATGATGCATTGCAGGCGGAACACGATGAGTTGGAGCAAGAAACAGTAGTGGGTGTGGGTGATAACACATAGCCCAGCCTCGTCTCATCACAACGTGCAGTGGAGGACTATGACGAGGAGGAAGATGAAGACATGGAGCAACTCTCCGGCCAAATTGAGGATATGACATGCATACCAGTCATATGCTCAGTTCAGCGTGGCTGGCCAGAGGACAGGGTAGATGAGGAGGAGGAGGAGAAGGAGGAGGACAGCATGTTCAGTCATCGTGTTGGTCTGGATACTGAAGTGATGGCTGTTAAGAGTCTGGCGCACATGGATGACTTTATGGTAAGCTGCCTGTCTCGTGACCCTCGCGTTAAGAACATCTTGGCCGACAATCATTACTGGTTGGTAACACTGTTAGACCCACGCTACAAGGAGAACTTTATGTCTCTTATTCCCGAGGCGGAGAGGTCAGCCAAAATGCAGCAGTTCCGGAAGGCCATAGTCACGGAAATAGGCAAAGCATTCCCTTCACAAAACGCTAGCGTCATAATTGTAACACTATTAGTTAAAAGAAAGGGATAAAATGTAAAAAAAAACAAAATAAGGCATGACTTTTTTTTAACATCACATTTATTTTTTTTAGATTTAACCAAAGAATGTGCACATTTGTTATAATAAACAAGTGAAAAATGTTGAAAATCAGTCATCCAAAGGTGTGTGAAAAAAATATATACATATATGGTACCAATAAAAATGTCACTTTGTCTTGCAAAGAATGCAGCCCCCCAAATTATTTTTTTCCTCTGTGCGGCCCATACACCCAGCCGAGTTTGAGACCCCCTGCCTTACACTATATAGATATTATGTTCATTCCCCATCTATCTTGCTCAGGAGAGCATCTCCCTCCCCCGGCACCAAGAGCAGCTCATACTGAATTGTTACATTGACTAGTAATGTGAAGCCCCACAGGTGTTGTGCAGCTGCATTACCTTCAGGGACTCCACGCTGCTGGATCTGGATCACAGGTAGGAGATCTTCTCTGTAGTCGTGACGCCACTCTCAGATTTGCGGTCAGTGGGGACCGCCACTGCAGGTTAAGGGCTGCCTGGGGCTGATGGTGGGTGCAGTCGGATGTAGTGGCCTCCTGAGAGTGAGGCAAGCCCCAGGGCCCTGTGTAGTTGTGTAGAACTACAAGGCGCAGAATGACTCCACACAAGCAGGATGTCTTTCAGGGTTTTTACTCACAGTTGATGGCAGGGTGAGTGACCCGGGCATAGCTGGGATGAACCAGGTGGGAACCAGGTGTCCTTCAGGCTGACTTGTGAGGGTGACTACTAACTCGCCTTCCTTAGCCCTTGTTGGTTTGGGGTAACCCCGACTTTTAGTCCCTATGGGGGTCACCCAGGGAAGATGCTGCAGCCTCTCTCCCCTTCGTTTGCCGTGTGCTTGTCGCCTGGACCAGGCCACTCCAGCTGCTTGCCTCCTGTGACCTATGGGCCCTAACTGTGGCTACGTGGCTGCGGCTTTTAGTTGTTGTGGTGTGGGCTTTGAGGGCCCCACACCGGCAGGTTTAGCAAAAGAAAGATGGATCTATCTCCGCTCCGGGATCTGCCGCCCGTTTGGGCCTGGTACTCTCTAGCAGTCTCCTTACTTCCCACTCCGTGCCCTCTCTTTAGCTGAAGATGGATTTCGGGTAGCACTCCTAGTTGACCGTTCTCCCCCGTCAATAGCCACTGCGCGGGCGCTGTTAGACAGCACAAGCCCCACAGGTCTGCTCCTCACTGAGCCCTATGGAGTTCTGCCCTAACCGACTCACTGCCCCTCCTCTCCTGTTCTTGCCTACGCCACTTAGTAACCAGACTCTCTTACCACACCCCTTGAGAGGAGATGGAGGCCGTGCTCATGCTTCGCCCCCTCCTGGGATCCCCAGGGGTCCTCTCATAGGTACATGTGTGAGACCTGATCACTATGCGCCTGTGTTCCACACCCCGGTCAGCCTTCCGGATTACCTGTATTGTACTGTCCCCAGCATGGGTGCAGTACTCAGTGGTGCCTGACCAGGTCAGGGGCGCCACATTCCCCCTTAGTTATCACCAGCACGTCCTCGGGCTGCAAGACAACATTTTAAATGCATAAAACATTAAAACATGGTAAAACATTTTAAGATCACCAGGTATCATACATCACCACCCTCCACCCACAAGTCCGTTAACCCACCCAAAACCCTTTCAGGAGGCAGGTCACCGGTTTCTTTTGGTAACCAGGTCTGGGCCATCCACTTCCCCAGACCTTTCCTCCAATCTGCCTCTCCCGTTGGCCGCGCCTTCAGCCACTTCTGGCAGGATGTAGAGGCGGCTTTCATGGGCTGGTGGTTTCAGGGTATACCTGGCCCGGTGGATCCGCGCCTTCAGCCTCTTCTGGCAGGATGTAGAGGCGGCCTCCACAGTTGGTGCTGACCAGGTACCCTCTTTGTGGTGGAGAGCCAGGCCCCATAAACAGGCATGCTCTCTGGTCGCAGGCGAGCCAAGGCCCTATATACGGACGGACTCCTCCTGGTCGCAGACGAGCCAAGCCCCTAAACAGGCTGGCTCTGGTGGTGGTGCCTCTGGTGTAACTATTTACACTGCGAGAGTTTGTGGCTATAGCCAGTTCATAGCCTTAAGGTTTATGGTTTTCTCACAATAGTTTTTGTGGGCACATGCTTAAACTTGAGAACGTTGCAAAACAAACTTTTCAAAACTTGTAACTTCTGTGCTTTATGTGGATTCCTCTACTCCTCCATACCAGGGCTTTGGCCGGTAGGGCTGCGGCACCTGCTGCTTTCTTGCTCTTTGTCGTCGTCGGAGGTAGTCTCATCTGTAGGTTCCTTGTCTTTTCTTTCTTGATCTTCATCTGTGTCCTTTTCTGCATCTGTTTCTTTATCTTTAGGACATGGTGCAACATCCAGTGCATACCATCCTCTTTCTCCTTGATGCATAGTGAACTGTACTGAGTCTCCAATTTTCAAATTCCTTCCAGGGTGTCCTCTGGGCAAGTGGGCTCTCACATCCCTTCTATTAACGAAAATTCCTTCTTTCATGCCTCGTGCCACAATAAAGCCGTATCCGCTTTTCAAATTAAAGTCCTCCACAACTCCTCTACAAAGGGGTCCTCTAGCCTGTGCCTTGGCTCTTCTCAGGAACTTTTTCTCTTGTAGATCTCTGGCCGTAACTTCTCTCTGCTCTGGGAATGGCGATGCAGGGGACAGTGTTGTTCTATTACGACGCCGTGTCTTACGGGCTGGATCTTGCTTGGTTGCTGTTACTTCGCTGCCTGCAGGCCCCCAGGTAAGGTTGCTGGACAAATCTTCCTCAGCCGATGGGGTCAGGTCTTCTTCATCCCAGCGGGAATATGGTAGCATCTCCGGCTCTGGGCATGGATCCACTGCTGGTGGCTCCTGAGTCAGCTCCTTAGCTTCTTGCCCTCCTCTCCCCCTTAGTTCTTCGCTGCACTCTGCTTGTGGCAGCGCTGGGGATGAGTGTTCCTCAGCTGGCCCAGGCGGTGGACTCTTCGGCGTGGTTGCTGCCGGGATTGCCTTAGGAGTGTGCGGAGGGAGCATGTACTGGTCCACCATCTCCTGTGGGAACTTGGCCTCCAGGTCAGCCTTCAGCTGCCAGTATGCGGGGTCCTCCCCCAGCGTGGATTTCCTAGCAGGGAGCTCCTTAGCCTGGGGAGCGGTGTCTGCTCTGGCCCTACAGGCCGGGGTAAATGAGGGTACGTCTGTCTTTTCTTGGCGGACCGCGCCTGGCATGGCGGCGGCCTGGTCTTGGCGGGCCGCGCCTGGCATGGCGGCGGCCTGGTCTTGGCGGGCCGCGCCTGGCATGGCGGCGGCCTGGATCGGCGTTGCAGCCTCGCTGGGATCCGTGCAGGTGGAGCTGGGCGTCGCTGCGGTGATCGGGGCTTGGCGGGCCGCACCTGGCGTGGCTGCGGCCTGGTTCAGCATCTCACTGGCGGCGCGGACGAGCGTCGCGGCTGCGGTGGGATCTTGGCGGACTGGGCTCAGCAGGGTGGCAGCCTGGGTCAGCGTCACACCTGCGGCACGGATGAGTATCGCCGTGGCAGTCGGGCCTTTGCGGGCTAGGCGGGGCATCGCTGCGGCGGCCTGGATTTGGCGGGCCGCATCTAGCGTGGCTGCGGCCTCGCTCGGCGTCGCCGCGCCGGGCGCCTCTTCTGGGACCGCGGGCGTAGCTGCAGGGGTCGGAGCACTTGCGCTGGCCGGGGCATCTCTGGACTCACCCATCTGTGGCAGCATCGGGGTCTGAGTCGTCGCCGCTCGGTCTGGCAGGCGTCGCGCGACTCCCTCCTCGTAGGTCCGCACCGCCGCAGCCATCTCCAGGAGCTCCGTGCGTCCCTCACTGAGCTGTCGTACAATCCTAGCCTCCAGCTGGTCGCAGAAGATAGCGAGCTCCCGGCACCACCAGGCAGCAGAGCCTGGCTCTGGGTATCCGCGTCTGGACTCCATTTTCTCTAGCACACTGCTGGGTTCTCTTCTGCTCCGCCGTCTCTGGACGCTTCCGCTTTCTTCACCAGCGAGGTCCGAACTCTGCAGGGGATCTCTGGGTAGCCACACCTCTTCGTGGGCGGTAACTTCTTCCAGCGCGGGCTGCTGTTGTTTTTCAGCGCGCTTTTCATGGTGGCAATATGGCGGCGCTTCCAATTTTTCAAGCGGACCGCCCAGGCACATGGTCACCTGTCTGAACAGGTCTAGTCCTTATCCTGTTCGTGACGCCAGATGTGAAGCCCCACAGGTGTTGTGCAGCTGCATTACCTTCAGGGACTCCACGCTGCTGGATCTGGATCACAGGTAGGAGATCTTCTCTGTAGTCGTGACGCCACTCTCAGATTTGCGGTCAGTGGGGACCGCCACTGCAGGTTAAGGGCTGCCTGGGGCTGATGGTGGGTGCAGTCGGATGTAGTGGCCTCCTGAGAGTGAGGCAAGCCCCAGGGCCCTGTGTAGTTGTGTAGAACTACAAGGCGCAGAATGACTCCACACAAGCAGGATGTCTTTCAGGGTTTTTACTCACAGTTGATGGCAGGGTGAGTGACCCGGGCATAGCTGGGATGAACCAGGTGGGAACCAGGTGTCCTTCAGGCTGACTTGTGAGGGTGACTACTAACTCGCCTTCCTTAGCCCTTGTTGGTTTGGGGTAACCCCGACTTTTAGTCCCTATGGGGGTCACCCAGGGAAGATGCTGCAGCCTCTCTCCCCTTCGTTTGCCGTGTGCTTGTCGCCTGGACCAGGCCACTCCAGCTGCTTGCCTCCTGTGACCTATGGGCCCTAACTGTGGCTACGTGGCTGCGGCTTTTAGTTGTTGTGGTGTGGGCTTTGAGGGCCCCACACCGGCAGGTTTAGCAAAAGAAAGATGGATCTATCTCCGCTCCGGGATCTGCCGCCCGTTTGGGCCTGGTACTCTCTAGCAGTCTCCTTACTTCCCACTCCGTGCCCTCTCTTTAGCTGAAGATGGATTTCGGGTAGCACTCCTAGTTGACCGTTCTCCCCCGTCAATAGCCACTGCGCGGGCGCTGTTAGACAGCACAAGCCCCACAGGTCTGCTCCTCACTGAGCCCTATGGAGTTCTGCCCTAACCGACTCACTGCCCCTCCTCTCCTGTTCTTGCCTACGCCACTTAGTAACCAGACTCTCTTACCACACCCCTTGAGAGGAGATGGAGGCCGTGCTCATGCTTCGCCCCCTCCTGGGATCCCCAGGGGTCCTCTCATAGGTACATGTGTGAGACCTGATCACTATGCGCCTGTGTTCCACACCCCGGTCAGCCTTCCGGATTACCTGTATTGTACTGTCCCCAGCATGGGTGCAGTACTCAGTGGTGCCTGACCAGGTCAGGGGCGCCACAGTAACACTGCACACAGAAATGCACCTTAATATTCCACTGTTAACCCTTTCCTCCCAGCAGTAACACACAACTCCTCACCTTGATATCATGGTGATTTATGGTCAGAATGACTTCAATGCGATCAGTGATTTCTATTCTAGCTCTGCTCACATAGATTTTATATCCACACTCAACTATAGGCCGTTCTTCATATTTTGGGGGCTTTTAGTCAGATATACTAGTTTGTGCCTGTATAGTATTGGTGTAGATGGGAGTGTAGGGCATGGGTTACATGGCACTGTGGTGGGATACTGATGGGAGGTATTGGTGCTGTGTTTGATGCTTCTACTGGGTATTTTCCTACAAATACTGGAACAGCTCACTGCTTAGAATGATCCTTCCCAGCTCTATAATATATTATATATACCCCACAATGCAGGCTCACACACACATTTGTCTCAAGTGTGTTGTAGGGACACAGATACAGTCTTGGTCATGTGACTAAAGGCTACTTTACACACTGCGATATCGGTCCCGATATCGCTAGTGTGGGTACCCGCCCCCATCTGTTGCGCGACACGGGTAAATCGCTGCCCATGCCGCACAACACCGACCAGACCCGTCACACATACTTACCTGCCCGGCGACGTCGCTGTGACCGGCGAACCGCCTCCTTTCTATCTATCTAATACGATGACAACAGCTCTCCATACCTGCAGTCCACCACAAGGACCACCCTCTCTAATCCCTGAAAAATGAAATCATCCTCAGTGACGAAGAGAGGGGGCTAAGCGCCCCCATGGTCTCAGAGCATTAACTCTTCTAAGAGTCCTAAGAGTCCTGCTCACACTGATGGGGTGCAGCTGTGGGACCCTATTTTCAGAGATGATGTCCTCCACCCAACTCTCAAAAAGCTGAAAGGGTCTTCAGTAGAGATGGATAGTCGAGCTGGGCTATCAGACGGTCACCTCTGTAGCTGTAGTGTCATTTTTCCTATGGTCCAATGTGTAAATTAAACAAAAAAGTGCACGTTTGTTATGATGTCCAAGATGGGGACCAGGATGTGGACATAATAAAAAATTAGGGAACATGATAGGAGACATTTCTACAATACATATAATCATTCTTATCTATCTAATACGATGACAACAGCTCTCCATACCTGCAGTCCACCACAAGGACCACCCTCTCTAATCCCTGAAAAATGAAATCATCCTCAGTGACGAAGAGAGGGGGCCAAGCGCCCCCCATGGTACCAGAGCATTGACTCTTCTAAGAGTCCTAAGAGTCCTGCTCACACTGATGGGGTGAAGCTCTGGGACCCTATTTTCAGAGATGATGTCCTCCACCCGACTCTCAAAAAGCTGAAAGGGTCTTCAGTAGAGATGGATAGTCGAGCTGGGCTATCAGACGGTCACCTATGTAGCTGTAGTGTCATTTTTCCTATGGTCCAATGTGTAAATTAAACAAAAAAGTGCACGTTTGTTATGATGTCCAAGATGGGGACCAGGATGTGGACATAATAAGAAATTAGGGAACATGATAGGAGACATTTCTACAATACATATAATCATTCTTATCTATCTAATACGATGACAACAGCTCTCCATACCTGCAGTCCACCACAAGGACCACCCTCTCTAATCCCTGAAAAATGAAATCATCCTCAGTGACGAAGAGAGGGGGCTAAGTGCCCCCAATGGTCTCAGAGCATTGACTCTTCTAAGAGTCCTAAGAGTCCTGCTCACACTGATGGGGTGCAGCTGTGGGACCCTATTTTCAGAGATGATGTCCTCCACCCAACTCTCAAAAAGCTGAAAGGGTCTTCAGTAGAGATGGATAGTCGAGCTGGGCTATCAGACGGTCACCTCTGTAGCTGTAGTGTCATTTTTCCTATGGTCCAATGTGTAAATTAAACAAAAAAGTGCACGTTTGTTATGATGTCCAAGATGGGGACCAGGATGTGGACATAATAAAAAATTAGGGAACATGATAGGAGACATTTCTACAATACATATAATCATTCTTATCTATCTAATACGATGACAACAGCTCTCCATACCTGCAGTCCACCACAAGGACCACCCTCTCTAATCCCTGAAAAATGAAATCATCCTCAGTGACGAAGAGAGGGGGCTAAGCGCCCCCCATGGTCTCAGAGCATTAACTCTTCTAAGAGTCCTAAGAGTCCTGCTCACACTGATGGGGTGCAGCTGTGGGACCCTATTTTCAGAGATGATGTCCTCCACCCAACTCTCAAAAAGCTGAAAGGGTCTTCAGTAGAGATGGATAGTCGAGCTAGGCTATCAGACGGTCACCTCTGTAGCTGTAGTGTCATTTTTCCTATGGTCCAATGTGTAAATTAAACAAAAAAGTGCACGTTTGTTATGATGTCCAAGATGGGGACCAGGATGTGGACATAATAAAAAATTAGGGAACATGATAGGAGACATTTCTACAATACATATAATCATTCTTATCTATCTAATACGATGACAACAGCTCTCCATACCTGCAGTCCACCACAAGGACCACCCTCTCTAATCCGTGAAAAATGAAATCATCCTCAGTGACGAAGAGAGGGGGCCAAGCGCCCCCCATGGTACCAGAGCATTGACTCTTCTAAGAGTCCTAAGAGTCCTGCTCACACTGATGGGGTGAAGCTGTGGGACCCTATTTTCAGAGATGATGTCCTCCACCCGACTCTCAAAAAGCTGAAAGGGTCTTCAGTAGAGATGGATAGTCGAGCTGGGCTATCAGACGGTCACCTCTGTAGCTGTAGTGTCATTTTTCCTATGGTCCAATGTGTAAATTAAACAAAAAAGTGCACGTTTGTTATGATGTCCAAGATGGGGACCAGGATGTGGACATAATAAAAAATTAGGGAACATGATAGGAGACATTTCTACAATACATATAATCATTCTTATCTATCTAATACGATGACAACAGCTCTCCATACCTGCAGTCCACCACAAGGACCACCCTCTCTAATCCCTGAAAAATGAAATCATCCTCAGTGACGAAGAGAGGGGGCTAAGCGCCCCCATGGTCTCAGAGCATTAACTCTTCTAAGAGTCCTAAGAGTCCTGCTCACACTGATGGGGTGCAGCTGTGGGACCCTATTTTCAGAGATGATGTCCTCCACCCAACTCTCAAAAAGCTGAAAGGGTCTTCAGTAGAGATGGATAGTCGAGCTGGGCTATCAGACGGTCACCTCTGTAGCTGTAGTGTCATTTTTCCTATGGTCCAATGTGTAAATTAAACAAAAAAGTGCACGTTTGTTATGATGTCCAAGATGGGGACCAGGATGTGGACATAATAAAAAATTAGGGAACATGATAGGAGACATTTCTACAATACATATAATCATTCTTATCTATCTAATACGATGACAACAGCTCTCCATACCTGCAGTCCACCACAAGGACCACCCTCTCTAATCCCTGAAAAATGAAATCATCCTCAGTGACGAAGAGAGGGGGCCAAGCGCCCCCCATGGTACCAGAGCATTGACTCTTCTAAGAGTCCTAAGAGTCCTGCTCACACTGATGGGGTGAAGCTGTGGGACCCTATTTTCAGAGATGATGTCCTCCACCCAACTCTCAAAAAGCTGAAAGGGTCTTCAGTAGAGATGGATAGTCGAGCTGGGCTATCAGACGGTCACCTCTGTAGCTGTAGTGTCATTTTTCCTATGGTCCAATGTGTAAATTAAACAAAAAAGTGCACGTTTGTTATGATGTCCAAGATGGGGACCAGGATGTGGACATAATAAAAAATTAGGGAACATGATAGGAGACATTTCTACAATACATATAATCATTCTTATCTATTTAATACGATGACAACAGCTCTCCATACCTGCAGTCCACCACAAGGACCACCCTCTCTAATCCCTGAAAAATGAAATCATCCTCAGTGACGAAGAGTGGGGGCTAAGCGCCCCCCATGGTCTCAGAGCATTGACTCTTCTAAGAGTCCTAAGAGTCCTGCTCACACTGATGGGGTGCAGCTGTGGGACCCTATTTTCAGAGATGATGTCCTCCACCCAACTCTCAAAAAGCTGAAAGGGTCTTCAGTAGAGATGGATAGTCGAGCTGGGCTATCAGACGGTCACCTCTGTAGCTGTAGTGTCATTTTTCCTATGGTCCAATGTGTAAATTAAACAAAAAAGTGCACGTTTGTTATGATGTCCAAGATGGGGACCAGGATGTGGACATAATAAAAAATTAGGGAACATGATAGGAGACATTTCTACAATACATATAATCATTCTTATCTATCTAATACGATGACAACAGCTCTCCATACCTGCAGTCCACCACAAGGACCACCCTCTCTAATCCCTGAAAAATGAAATCATCCTCAGTGACGAAGAGAGGGGGCTAAGCGCCCCCATGGTCTCAGAGCATTAACTCTTCTAAGAGTCCTAAGAGTCCTGCTTACACTGATGGGTTGCAGCTGTGGGACCCTATTTTCAGAGATGATGTCCTCCACCCAACTCTCAAAAAGCTGAAAGGGTCTTCAGTAGAGATGGATAGTCGAGCTGGGCTATCAGACGGTCACCTCTGTAGCTGTAGTGTCATTTTTCCTATGGTCCAATGTGTAAATTAAACAAAAAAGTGCACGTTTGTTATGATGTCCAAGATGGGGACCAGGATGTGGACATAATAAAAAATTAGGGAACATGATAGGAGACATTTCTACAATACATATAATCATTCTTATCTATCTAATATGATGATAACAGCTCTCCATATCTGCAGTCCACCACAAGGACCACCCTCTCTAATCCCTGAAAAATGAAATCATCCTCAGTGATGAAGAGAGGGGGCTAAGTGCCCCCAATGGTCTCAGAGCATTGACTCTTCTAAGAGTCCTAAGAGTCCTGCTCACACTGATGGGGTGCAGCTGTGGGACCCTATTTTCAGAGATGATGTCCTCCACCCAACTCTCAAAAAGCTGAAAGGGTCTTCAGTAGAGATGGATAGTCGAGCTGGGCTATCAGACGGTCACCTCTGTAGCTGTAGTGTCATTTTTCCTATGGTCCAATGTGTAAATTAAACAAAAAAGTGCACGTTTGTTATGATGTTCAAGATGGGGACCAGGATGTGGACATAATAAAAAATTAGGGAACATGATAGGAGACATTTCTACAATACATATAATCATTCTTATCTATCTAATACGATCACAACAGCTCTCCATACCTGCAGTCCACCACAAGGACCACTCTCTCTAATCCCTGAAAAATGAAATCATCCTCAGTGACGAAGAGAGGGGGCTAAGCGCCCCCCATGGTCTCAGAGCATTGACTCTTCTAAGAGTCCTAAGATTCCTGCTCACACTGATGGGGTGCAGCTGTGGGACCCTATTTTCAGAGATGATGTCCTCCACCCAACTCTCAAAAAGCTGAAAGGGTCTTCAGTAGAGATGGATAGTCGAGCTGGGCTATCAGACGGTCACCTCTGTAGCTGTAGTGTCATTTTTCCTATGGTCCAATGTGTAAATTAAACAAAAAAGTGCACGTTTGTTATGATTTCCAAGATGGGGACCAGGATGTGGACATAATAAAAAAATAGGGAACATGATAGGAGACATTTCTACAATACATATAATCATTCTTATCTATCTAATACGATGACAACAGCTCTCCATACCTGCAGTCCACCACAAGGACCACCCTCTCTATTCCCTGAAAAGTGAAATCATCCTCAGTGACGAAGAGAGGGGGCTAAGCGCCCCCCATGGTCTCAGAGCATTGACTCTTCTAAGAGTCCTAAGAGTCCTGCTCACACTGATGGGGTGCAGCTGTGGGACCTTATTTTCAGAGATGATGTTCTCCACCCAACTCTCAAAAAGCTGAAAGGGTCTTCAGTAGAGATGGATAGTCGAGCTGGGCTATCAGACGGTCACCTCTGTAGCTGTAGTGTCATTTTTCCTATGGTCCAATGTGTAAATTAAACAAAAAAGTGCACGTTTGTTATGATGTCCAAGATGGGGACCAGGATGTGGACATAATAAAAAATTAGGGAACATGATAGGAGACATTTCTACAATACATATAATCATTCTTATCTATTTAATACGATGACAACAGCTCTCCATACCTGCAGTCCACCACAAGGACCACCCTCTCTAATCCCTGAAAAATGAAATCATCCTCAGTGACGAAGAGAGGGGGCTAAGCGCCCCCCATGGTCTCAGAGCATTGACTCTTCTAAGAGTCCTAAGAGTCCTGCTCACACTGATGGGGTGCAGCTGTGGGACCCTATTTTCAGAGATGATGTCCTCCACCCAACTCTCAAAAGGCTGAAAGGGTCTTCAGTAGAGATGGATAGTCGAGCTGGGCTATCAGACGGTCACCTCTGTAGCTGTAGTGTCATTTTTCCTATGGTCCAATGTGTAAATTAAACAAAAAAGTGCACGTTTGTTATGATGTCCAAGATGGGGACCAGGATGTGGACATAATAAAAAATTAGGGAACATGATAGGAGACATTTCTACAATACATATAATCATTCTTATCTATCTAATACGATGATAAAAGCTCTCCATATCTGCAGTCCACCACAAGGACCACCCTCTCTAATCCCTGAAAAATGAAATCATCCTCAGTGATGAAGAGAGGGGGCTAAGTGCCCCCAATGGTTTTAGAGCATTGACTCTTCTAAGAGTCCTAAGAGTCCTGCTCACACTGATGGGGTGCAGCTGTGGGACCCTATTTTCAGAGATGATGTCCTCCACCCAACTCTCAAAAAGCTGAAAGGGTCTTCAGTAGAGATGGATAGTCGAGCTGGGCTATCAGACGGTCACCTCTGTAGCTGTAGTGTCATTTTTCCTATGGTCCAATGTGTAAATTAAACAAAAAAGTGCACGTTTGTTATGATGTCCAAGATGGGGACCAGGATGTGGACATAATAAAAAATTAGGGAACATGATAGGAGACATTTCTACAATACATATAATCATTCTTATCTATCTAATACGATGACAACAGCTCTCCATACCTGCAGTCCACCACAAGGACCACCCTCTCTAATCCCTGAAAAATGAAATCATCCTCAGTGATGAAGAGAGGGGGCTAAGTGCCTCCAATGGTCTCAGAGCATTGACTCTTCTAAGAGTCCTAAGAGTCCTGCTCACACTGATGGGGTGCAGCTGTGGGACCCTATTTTCAGAGATGATGTCCTCCACCCAACTCTCAAAAAGCTGAAAGGGTCTTCAGTAGAGATGGATAGTCGAGCTGGGCTATCAGACGGTCACCTCTGTAGCTGTAGTGTCATTTTTCCTATGGTCCAATGTGTAAATTAAACAAAAAAGTGCACGTTTGTTATGATGTTCAAGATGGGGACCAGGATGTGGACATAATAAAAAAATAGAGAACATGATAGGAGACATTTCTACAATACATATAATCATTCTTATCTATCTAATACGATGACAACAGCTCTCCATACCTGCCGTCCACCACAAGGACCACCCTCTCTATTCCCTGAAAAGTGAAATCATCCTCAGTGACGAAGAGAGGGGGCTAAGCGCCCCCCATGGTCTCAGAGCATTGACTCTTCTAAGAGTCCTAAGAGTCCTGCTCACACTGATGGGGTGCAGCTGTGGGACCCTATTTTCAGAGATGATGTTCTCCACCCAACTCTCAAAAAGCTGAAAGGGTCTTCAGTAGAGATGGATAGTCGAGCTGGGCTATCAGACGGTCACCTCTGTAGCTGTAGTGTCATTTTTCCTATGGTCCAATGTGTAAATTAAACAAAAAAGTGCACGTTTGTTATGATGCTCAAGATGGGGACCAGGATGTGGACATAATAAAAAATTAGGGAACATGATAGGAGACATTTCTACAATACATATAATCATTCTTATCTATTTAATACGATGACAACAGCTCTCCATACCTGCAGTCCACCACAAGGACCACCCTCTCTAATCCCTGAAAAATGAAATCATCCTCAGTGACGAAGAGAGGGGGCTAAGCGCCCCCCATGGTCTCAGAGCATTGACTCTTCTAAGAGTCCTAAGAGTCCTGCTCACACTGATGGGGTGCAGCTGTGGGACCCTATTTTCAGAGATGATGTCCTCCACCCAACTCTCAAAAAGCTGAAAGGGTCTTCAGTAGAGATGGATAGTCGAGCTGGGCTATCAGACGGTCACCTCTGTAGCTGTAGTGTCATTTTTCCTATGGTCCAATGTGTAAATTAAACAAAAAAGTGCACGTTTGTTATGATGTCCAAGATGGGGACCAGGATGTGGACATAATAAAAAATTAGGGAACATGATAGGAGACATTTCTACAATACATATAATCATTCTTATCTATCTAATACGATGATAACAGCTCTCGATATCTGCAGTCCACCACAAGGACCACCCTCTCTAATCCCTGAAAAATGAAATCATCCTCAGTGATGAAGAGAGGGGGCTAAGTGCCCCCAATGGTCTCAGAGCATTGACTCTTCTAAGAGTCCTAAGAGTCCTGCTCACACTGATGGGGTGCAGCTGTGGGACCCTATTTTCAGAGATGATGTCCTCCACCCAACTCTCAAAAAGCTGAAAGGGTCTTCAGTAGAGATGGATAGTCGAGCTGGGCTATCAGACGGTCACCTCTGTAGCTGTAGTGTCATTTTTCCTATGGTCCAATGTGTAAATTAAACAAAAAAGTGCACGTTTGTTATGATGTCCAAGATGGGGACCAGGATGTGGACATAATAAAAAATTAGGGAACATGATAGGAGACATTTCTACAATACATATAATCATTCTTATCTATCTAATACGATGACAACAGCTCTCCATACCTGCAGTCCACCACAAGGACCACCCTCTCTAATCCCTGAAAAATGAAATCATCCTCAGTGACGAAGAGAGGGGGCTAAGCGCCCCCATGGTCTCAGAGCATTAACTCTTCTAAGAGTCCTAAGAGTCCTGCTCACACTGATGGGGTGCAGCTGTGGGACCCTATTTTCAGAGATGATGTCCTCCACCCAACTCTCAAAAAGCTGAAAGGGTCTTCAGTAGAGATGGATAGTCGAGCTGGGCTATCAGACGGTCACCTCTGTAGCTGTAGTGTCATTTTTCCTATGGTCCAATGTGTAAATTAAACAAAAAAGTGCACGTTTGTTATGATGTCCAAGATGGGGACCAGGATGTGGACATAATAAAAAATTAGGGAACATGATAGGAGACATTTCTACAATACATATAATCATTCTTATCTATCTAATACGATGACAACAGCTCTCCATACCTGCAGTCCACCACAAGGACCAACCTCTCTAATCCCTGAAAAATGAAATCATCCTCAGGGACGAAGAGAGGGGGCTAAGCGCCCCCCATGGTTTTAGAGCATTGACTCTTCTAAGAGTCCTAAGAGTCCTGCTTACACTGATGGGGTGCAGCTGTGGGACCCTATTTTAAGAGATGATGTCCTCCACCCAACTCTCAAAAAGCTGAAAGGGTCTTCAGTAGAGATGGATAGTCGAGCTGGGCTATCAGACGGTCACCTCTGTAGCTGTAGTGTCATTTTTCCTATGGTCCAATGTGTAAATTAAACAAAAAAGTGCACGTTTGTTATGATGTCCAAGATGGGGACCAGGATGTGGACATAATAAAAAATTAGGGAACATGATAGGAGACATTTCTACAATACATATAATCATTCTTATCTATCTAATACGATGACAACAGCTCTCCATACCTGCAGTCCACCACAAGGACCACCCTCTCTAATCCCTGAAAAATGAAATCATCCTCAGTGACGAAGAGAGGGGGCTAAGGGCCCCCATGGTCTCAGAGCATTAACTCTTCTAAGAGTCCTAAGAGTCCTGCTCACACTGATGGGGTGCAGCTGTGGGACCCTATTTTCAGAGATGATGTCCTCCACCCAACTCTCAAAAAGCTGAAAGGGTCTTCAGTAGAGATGGATAGTCGAGCTGGGCTATCAGACGGTCACCTCTGTAGCTGTAGTGTCATTTTTCCTATGGTCCAATGTGTAAATTAAACAAAAAAGTGCACGTTTGTTATGATGTCCAAGATGGGGACCAGGATGTGGACATAATAAAAAATTAGGGAACATGATAGGAGACATTTCTACAATACATATAATCATTCTTATCTATCTAATACGATGACAACAGCTCTCCATACCTGCAGTCCACCACAAGGACCACCCTCTCTAATCCCTGAAAAATGAAATCATCCTCAGGGACGAAGAGAGGGGGCTAAGCGCCCCCCATGGTTTTAGAGCATTGACTCTTCTAAGAGTCCTAAGAGTCCTGCTTACACTGATGGGGTGCAGCTGTGGGACCCTATTTTAAGAGATGATGTCCTCCACCCAACTCTCAAAAAGCTGAAAGGGTCTTCAGTAGAGATGGATAGTCGAGCTGGGCTATCAGACGGTCACCTCTGTAGCTGTAGTGTCATTTTTCCTATGGTCCAATGTGTAAATTAAACAAAAAAGTGCACGTTTGTTATGATGTCCAAGATGGGGACCAGGATGTGGACATAATAAAAAATTAGGGAACATGATAGGAGACATTTCTACAATACATATAATCATTCTTATCTATCTAATACGATGACAACAGCTCTCCATACCTGCAGTCCACCACAAGGACCACTCTCTCTAATCCCTGAAAAATGAAATCATCCTCAGTGATGAAGAGAGGGGGCTAAGCGCCCCCCATGGTCTCAAAACATTGACTCTTCTAAGAGTCCTAAGAGTCCTGCTCACACTGATGGGGTGCAGCTGTGGGACCCTATTTTCAGAGATGATGTCCTCCACCCAACTCTCAAAAAGCTGAAAGGGTCTTCAGTAGAGATGGATAGTCGAGCTGGGCTACCAGACGGTCACCTCTGTAGCTGTAGTGTCATTTTTCCTATGGTCCAATGTGTAAATTAAACAAAAAAGTGCACGTTTGTTATGATTTCCAAGATGGGGACCAGGATGTGGACATAATAAAAAAATAGGGAACATGATAGGAGACATTTCTACAATACATATAATCATTCTTATCTATCTAATACGATGACAACAGCTCTCCATACCTGCAGTCCACCACAAGGACCACCCTCTCTATTCCCTGAAAAGTGAAATCATCCTCAGTGACGAAGAGAGGGGGCTAAGCGCCCCCCATGGTCTCAAAACATTGACTCTTCTAAGAGTCCTAAGAGTCCTGCTCACACTGATGGGGTGCAGCTGTGGGACCCTATTTTCAGAGATGATGTCCTCCACCCAACTCTCAAAAAGCTGAAAGGGTCTTCAGTAGAGATGGATAGTCGAGCTGGGCTATCAGACGGTCACCTCTGTAGCTGTAGTGTCATTTTTCCTATGGTCCAATGTGTAAATTAAACAAAAAAGTGCACGTTTGTTATGATGTCCAAGATGGGGACCAGGATGTGGACATAATAAAAAATTAGGGAACATGATAGGAGACATTTCTACAATACATATAATCATTCTTATCTATCTAATACGATGACAACAGCTCTCCATACCTGCAGTCCACCACAAGGACCACCCTCTCTAATCCCTGAAAAATGAAATCATCCTCAGTGACGAAGAGAGGGGGCTAAGCGCCCCCATGGTCTCAGAGCATTAACTCTTCTAAGAGTCTTAAGAGTCCTGCTCACACTGATGGGGTGCAGCTGTGGGACCCTATTTTCAGAGATGATGTCCTCCACCCAACTCTCAAAAAGCTGAAAGGGTCTTCAGTAGAGATGGATAGTCGAGCTGGGCTATCAGACGGTCACCTCTGTAGCTGTAGTGTCATTTTTCCTATGGTCCAATGTGTAAATTAAACAAAAAAGTGCACGTTTGTTATGATGTCCAAGATGGGGACCAGGATGTGGACATAATAAAAAATTAGGGAACATGATAGGAGACATTTCTACAATACATATAATCATTCTTATCTATCTAATACGATGACAACAGCTCTCCATACCTGCAGTCCACCACAAGGACCACCCTCTCTAATCCCTGAAAAATGAAATCATCCTCAGGGACGAAGAGAGGGGGCTAAGCGCCCCCCATGGTTTTAGAGCATTGACTCTTCTAAGAGTCCTAAGAGTCCTGCTTACACTGATGGGGTGCAGCTGTGGGACCCTATTTTAAGAGATGATGTCCTCCACCCAACTCTCAAAAAGCTGAAAGGGTCTTCAGTAGAGATGGATAGTCGAGCTAAGCTATCAGACGGTCACCTCTGTAGCTGTAGTGTCATTTTTCCTATGGTCCAATGTGTAAATTAAACAAAAAAGTGCACGTTTGTTATGATGTCCAAGATGGGGACCAGGATGTGGACATAATAAAAAATTAGGGAACATGATAGGAGACATTTCTACAATACATATAATCATTCTTATCTATCTAATACGATGACAACAGCTCTCCATACCTGCAGTCCACCACAAGGACCACCCTCTCTAATCCCTGAAAAATGAAATCATCCTCAGTGACGAAGAGAGGGGGCTAAGCGCCCCCATGGTCTCAGAGCATTAACTCTTCTAAGAGTCCTAAGAGTCCTGCTCACACTGATGGGGTGCAGCTGTGGGACCCTATTTTCAGAGATGATGTCCTCCACCCAACTCTCAAAAAGCTGAAAGGGTCTTCAGTAGAGATGGATAGTCGAGCTGGGCTATCAGACGGTCACCTCTGTAGCTGTAGTGTCATTTTTCCTATGGTCCAATGTGTAAATTAAACAAAAAAGTGCACGTTTGTTATGATGTCCAAGATGGGGACCAGGATGTGGACATAATAAAAAATTAGGGAACATGATAGGAGACATTTCTACAATACATATAATCATTCTTATCTATCTAATACGATCACAACAGCTCTCCATACCTGCAGTCCACCACAAGGACCACTCTCTCTAATCCCTGAAAAATGAAATCATCCTCAGTGACGAAGAGAGGGAGCTAAGCGCCCCCCATGGTCTCAAAACATTGACTCTTCTAAGAGTCCTAAGAGTCCTGCTCACACTGATGGGGTGCAGCTGTGGGACCCTATTTTCAGAGATGATGTCCTCCACCCAACTCTCAAAAAGCTGAAAGGGTCTTCAGTAGAGATGGATAGTCGAGCTGGGCTATCAGACGGTCACCTCTGTAGCTGTAGTGTCATTTTTCCTATGGTCCAATGTGTAAATTAAACAAAAAAGTGCACGTTTGTTATGATGTCCAAGATGGGGACCAGGATGTGGACATAATAAAAAATTAGGGAACATGATAGGAGACATTTCTACAATACATATAATCATTCTTATCTATCTAATACGATGACAACAGCTCTCCATACCTGCAGTACACCACAAGGACCACCCTCTCTAATCCCTGAAAAATGAAATCATCCTCAGGGACGAAGAGAGGGGGCTAAGCGCCCCCCATGGTTTTAGAGCATTGACTCTTCTAAGAGTCCTAAGAGTCCTGCTTACACTGATGGGGTGCAGCTGTGGGACCCTATTTTAAGAGATGATGTCCTCCACCCAACTCTCAAAAAGCTGAAAGGGTCTTCAGTAGAGATGGATAGTCGAGCTGGGCTATCAGACGGTCACCTCTGTAGCTGTAGTGTCATTTTTCCTATGGTCCAATGTGTAAATTAAACAAAAAAGTGCACGTTTGTTATGATGTCCAAGATGGGGACCAGGATGTGGACATAATAAAAAATTAGGGAACATGATAGGAGACATTTCTACAATACATATAATCATTCTTATCTATCTAATACGATGATAACAGCTCTCGATATCTGCAGTCCACCACAAGGACCACCCTCTCTAATCCCTGAAAAATGAAATCATCCTCAGTGATGAAGAGAGGGGGCTAAGTGCCCCCAATGGTCTCAGAGCATTGACTCTTCTAAGAGTCCTAAGAGTCCTGCTCACACTGATGGGGTGCAGCTGTGGGACCCTATTTTCAGAGATGATGTCCTCCACCCAACTCTCAAAAAGCTGAAAGGGTCTTCAGTAGAGATGGATAGTCGAGCTGGGCTATCAGACGGTCACCTCTGTAGCTGTAGTGTCATTTTTCCTATGGTCCAATGTGTAAATTAAACAAAAAAGTGCACGTTTGTTATGATGTCCAAGATGGGGACCAGGATGTGGACATAATAAAAAATTAGGGAACATGATAGGAGACATTTCTACAATACATATAATCATTCTTATCTATCTAATACGATGACAACAGCTCTCCATACCTGCAGTCCACCACAAGGACCACCCTCTCTAATCCCTGAAAAATGAAATCATCCTCAGTGACGAAGAGAGGGGGCTAAGCGCCCCCATGGTCTCAGAGCATTAACTCTTCTAAGAGTCCTAAGAGTCCTGCTCACACTGATGGGGTGCAGCTGTGGGACCCTATTTTCAGAGATGATGTCCTCCACCCAACTCTCAAAAAGCTGAAAGGGTCTTCAGTAGAGATGGATAGTCGAGCTGGGCTATCAGACGGTCACCTCTGTAGCTGTAGTGTCATTTTTCCTATGGTCCAATGTGTAAATTAAACAAAAAAGTGCACGTTTGTTATGATGTCCAAGATGGGGACCAGGATGTGGACATAATAAAAAATTAGGGAACATGATAGGAGACATTTCTACAATACATATAATCATTCTTATCTATCTAATACGATGACAACAGCTCTCCATACCTGCAGTCCACCACAAGGACCACCCTCTCTAATCCCTGAAAAATGAAATCATCCTCAGGGACGAAGAGAGGGGGCTAAGCGCCCCCCATGGTTTTAGAGCATTGACTCTTCTAAGAGTCCTAAGAGTCCTGCTTACACTGATGGGGTGCAGCTGTGGGACCCTATTTTAAGAGATGATGTCCTCCACCCAACTCTCAAAAAGCTGAAAGGGTCTTCAGTAGAGATGGATAGTCGAGCTGGGCTATCAGACGGTCACCTCTGTAGCTGTAGTGTCATTTTTCCTATGGTCCAATGTGTAAATTAAACAAAAAAGTGCACGTTTGTTATGATGTCCAAGATGGGGACCAGGATGTGGACATAATAAAAAATTAGGGAACATGATAGGAGACATTTCTACAATACATATAATCATTCTTATCTATCTAATACGATGACAACAGCTCTCCATACCTGCAGTCCACCACAAGGACCACTCTCTCTAATCCCTGAAAAATGAAATCATCCTCAGGGACGAAGAGAGGGGGCTAAGCGCCCCCCATGGTTTTAGAGCATTGACTCTTCTAAGAGTCCTAAGAGTCCTGCTTACACTGATGGGGTGCAGCTGTGGGACCCTAATTTAAGAGATGATGTCCTCCACCCAACTCTCAAAAAGCTGAAAGGGTCTTCAGTAGAGATGGATATTCGAGCTGGGCTATCAGACGGTCACCTCTGTAGCTGTAGTGTCATTTTTCCTATGGTCCAATGTGTAAATTAAACAAAAAAGTGCACGTTTGTTATGATGTCCAAGATGGGGACCAGGATGTGGACATAATAAAAAATTAGGGAACATGATAGGAGACATTTCTACAATACATATAATCATTCTTATCTATCTAATACGATCACAACAGCTCTCCATACCTGCAGTCCACCACAAGGACCACTCTCTCTAATCCCTGAAAAATGAAATCATCCTCAGTGATGAAGAGAGGGGGCTAAGCGCCCCCCATGGTCTCAAAACATTGACTCTTCTAAGAGTCCTAAGAGTCCTGCTCACACTGATGGGGTGCAGCTGTGGGACCCTATTTTCAGAGATGATGTCCTCCACCCAACTCTCAAAAAGCTGAAAGGGTCTTCAGTAGAGATGGATAGTCGAGCTGGGCTACCAGACGGTCACCTCTGTAGCTGTAGTGTCATTTTTCCTATGGTCCAATGTGTAAATTAAACAAAAAAGTGCACGTTTGTTATGATTTCCAAGATGGGGACCAGGATGTGGACATAATAAAAAAATAGGGAACATGATAGGAGACATTTCTACAATACATATAATCATTCTTATCTATCTAATACGATGACAACAGCTCTCCATACCTGCAGTCCACCACAAGGACCACCCTCTCTATTCCCTGAAAAGTGAAATCATCCTCAGTGACGAAGAGAGGGGGCTAAGCGCCCCCCATGGTCTCAAAACATTGACTCTTCTAAGAGTCCTAAGAGTCCTGCTCACACTGATGGGGTGCAGCTGTGGGACCCTATTTTCAGAGATGATGTCCTCCACCCAACTCTCAAAAAGCTGAAAGGGTCTTCAGTAGAGATGGATAGTCGAGCTGGGCTATCAGACGGTCACCTCTGTAGCTGTAGTGTCATTTTTCCTATGGTCCAATGTGTAAATTAAACAAAAAAGTGCACGTTTGTTATGATGTCCAAGATGGGGACCAGGATGTGGACATAATAAAAAATTAGGGAACATGATAGGAGACATTTCTACAATACATATAATCATTCTTATCTATCTAATACGATGACAACAGCTCTCCATACCTGCAGTCCACCACAAGGACCACCCTCTCTAATCCCTGAAAAATGAAATCATCCTCAGTGACGAAGAGAGGGGGCTAAGCGCCCCCATGGTCTCAGAGCATTAACTCTTCTAAGAGTCCTAAGAGTCCTGCTCACACTGATGGGGTGCAGCTGTGGGACCCTATTTTCAGAGATGATGTCCTCCACCCAACTCTCAAAAAGCTGAAAGGGTCTTCAGTAGAGATGGATAGTCGAGCTGGGCTATCAGACGGTCACCTCTGTAGCTGTAGTGTCATTTTTCCTATGGTCCAATGTGTAAATTAAACAAAAAAGTGCACGTTTGTTATGATGTCCAAGATGGGGACCAGGATGTGGACATAATAAAAAATTAGGGAACATGATAGGAGACATTTCTACAATACATATAATCATTCTTATCTATCTAATACGATGACAACAGCTCTCCATACCTGCAGTCCACCACAAGGACCACCCTCTCTAATCCCTGAAAAATGAAATCATCCTCAGGGACGAAGAGAGGGGGCTAAGCGCCCCCCATGGTTTTAGAGCATTGACTCTTCTAAGAGTCCTAAGAGTCCTGCTTACACTGATGGGGTGCAGCTGTGGGACCCTATTTTAAGAGATGATGTCCTCCACCCAACTCTCAAAAAGCTGAAAGGGTCTTCAGTAGAGATGGATAGTCGAGCTGGGCTATCAGACGGTCACCTCTGTAGCTGTAGTGTCATTTTTCCTATGGTCCAATGTGTAAATTAAACAAAAAAGTGCACGTTTGTTATGATGTCCAAGATGGGGACCAGGATGTGGACATAATAAAAAATTAGGGAACATGATAGGAGACATTTCTACAATACATATAATCATTCTTATCTATCTAATACGATGACAACAGCTCTCCATACCTGCAGTCCACCACAAGGACCACCCTACCCTCTCTAATCCCTGAAAAATGAAATCATCCTCAGTGACGAAGAGAGGGGGCTAAGCGCCCCCATGGTCTCAGAGCATTAACTCTTCTAAGAGTCCTAAGAGTCCTGCTCACACTGATGGGGTGCAGCTGTGGGACCCTATTTTCAGAGATGATGTCCTCCACCCAACTCTCAAAAAGCTGAAAGGGTCTTCAGTAGAGATGGATAGTCGAGCTGGGCTATCAGACGGTCACCTCTGTAGCTGTAGTGTCATTTTTCCTATGGTCCAATGTGTAAATTAAACAAAAAAGTGCACGTTTGTTATGATGTCCAAGATGGGGACCAGGATGTGGACATAATAAAAAATTAGGGAACATGATAGGAGACATTTCTACAATACATATAATCATTCTTATCTATCTAATACGATCACAACAGCTCTCCATACCTGCAGTCCACCACAAGGACCACTCTCTCTAATCCCTGAAAAATGAAATCATCCTCAGGGACGAAGAGAGGGGGCTAAGCGCCCCCCATGGTTTTAGAGCATTGACTCTTCTAAGAGTCCTAAGAGTCCTGCTTACACTGATGGGGTGCAGCTGTGGGACCCTATTTTAAGAGATGATGTCCTCCACCCAACTCTCAAAAAGCTGAAAGGGTCTTCAGTAGAGATGGATAGTCGAGCTGGGCTATCAGACGGTCACCTCTGTAGCTGTAGTGTCATTTTTCCTATGGTCCAATGTGTAAATTAAACAAAAAAGTGCACGTTTGTTATGATGTCCAAGATGGGGACCAGGATGTGGACATATTAAAAAATTAGGGAACATGATAGGAGACATTTCTACAATACATATAATCATTCTTATCTATCTAATACGATGACAACAGCTCTCCATACCTGCAGTCCACCACAAGGACCACCCTCTCTAATCCCTGAAAAATGAAATCATCCTCAGTGACGAAGAGAGGGGGCTAAGCGCCCCCATGGTCTCAGAGCATTAACTCTTCTAAGAGTCCTAAGAGTCCTGCTCACACTGATGGGGTGCAGCTGTGGGACCCTATTTTCAGAGATGATGTCCTCCACCCAACTCTCAAAAAGCTGAAAGGGTCTTCAGTAGAGATGGATAGTCGAGCTGGGCTATCAGACGGTCACCTCTGTAGCTGTAGTGTCATTTTTCCTATGGTCCAATGTGTAAATTAAACAAAAAAGTGCACGTTTGTTATGATGTCCAAGATGGGGACCAGGATGTGGACATAATAAAAAATTAGGGAACATGATAGGAGACATTTCTACAATACATATAATCATTCTTATCTATCTAATACGATCACAACAGCTCTCCATACCTGCAGTCCACCACAAGGACCACTCTCTCTAATCCCTGAAAAATGAAATCATCCTCAGTGACGAAGAGAGGGAGCTAAGCGCCCCCCATGGTCTCAAAACATTGACTCTTCTAAGAGTCCTAAGAGTCCTGCTCACACTGATGGGGTGCAGCTGTGGGACCCTATTTTCAGAGATGATGTCCTCCACCCAACTCTCAAAAAGCTGAAAGGGTCTTCAGTAGAGATGGATAGTCGAGCTGGGCTACCAGACGGTCACCTCTGTAGCTGTAGTGTCATTTTTCCTATGGTCCAATGTGTAAATTAAACAAAAAAGTGCACGTTTGTTATGATTTCCAAGATGGGGACCAGGATGTGGACATAATAAAAAAATAGGGAACATGATAGGAGACATTTCTACAATACATATAATCATTCTTATCTATCTAATACGATGACAACAGCTCTCCATACCTGCAGTCCACCACAAGGACCACCCTCTCTATTCCCTGAAAAGTGAAATCATCCTCAGTGACGAAGAGAGGGGGCTAAGCGCCCCCCATGGTCTCAAAACATTGACTCTTCTAAGAGTCCTAAGAGTCCTGCTCACACTGATGGGGTGCAGCTGTGGGACCCTATTTTCAGAGATGATGTTCTCCACCCAACTCTCAAAAAGCTGAAAGGGTCTTCAGTAGAGATGGATAGTCGAGCTGGGCTATCAGACGGTCACCTCTGTAGCTGTAGTGTCATTTTTCCTATGGTCCAATGTGTAAATTAAACAAAAAAGTGCACGTTTGTTATGATGTCCAAGATGGGGACCAGGATGTGGACATAATAAAAAATTAGGGAACATGATAGGAGACATTTCTACAATACATATAATCATTCTTATCTATTTAATACGATGACAACAGCTCTCCATACCTGCAGTCCACCACAAGGACCACCCTCTCTAATCCCTGAAAAATGAAATCATCCTCAGTGACGAAGAGAGGGGGCTAAGCGCCCCCCATGGTCTGAGAGCATTGACTCTTCTAAGAGTCCTAAGAGTCCTGCTCACACTGATGGGGTGCAGCTGTGGGACCCTATTTTCAGAGATGATGTCCTCCACCCAACTCTCAAAAAGCTGAAAGGGTCTTCAGTAGAGATGGATTGTCGAGCTGGGCTATCAGACGGTCACCTCTGTAGCTGTAGTGTCATTTTTCCTATGGTCCAATGTGTAAATTAAACAAAAAAGTGCACGTTTGTTATGATGTCCAAGATGGGGACCAGGATGTGGACATAATAAAAAATTAGGGAACATGATAGGAGACATTTCTACATTACATATAATCATTCTTATCTATCTAATACGATGATAACAGCTCTCCATACCTGCAGTCCACCACAAGGACCACCCTCTCTAATCCCTGAAAAATGAAATCATCCTCAGTGACGAAGAGAGGGGGCTAAGTGCCCCCAATGGTCTCAGAGCATTGACTCTTCTAAGAGTCCTAAGAGTCCTGCTCACACTGATGGGGTGCAGCTGTGGGACCCTATTTTCAGAGATGATGTCCTCCACCCAACTCTCAAAAAGCTGAAAGGGTCTTCAGTAGAGATGGATAGTCGAGCTGGGCTATCAGACGGTCACCTCTGTAGCTGTAGTGTCATTTTTCCTATGGTCCAATGTGTAAATTAAACAAAAAAGTGCACGTTTGTTATGATGTCCAAGATGGGGACCAGGATGTGGACATAATAAAAAATTAGGGAACATGATAGGAGACATTTCTACAATACATATAATCATTCTTATCTATCTAATACGATGACAACAGCTCTCCATACCTGCAGTCCACCACAAGGACCACCCTCTCTAATCCCTGAAAAATGAAATCATCCTCAGTGACGAAGAGAGGGGGCTAAGCGCCCCCATGGTCTCAGAGCATTAACTCTTCTAAGAATCCTAAGAGTCCTGCTCACACTGATGGGGTGCAGCTGTGGGACCCTATTTTCAGAGATGATGTCCTCCACCCAACTCTCAAAAAGCTGAAAGGGTCTTCAGTAGAGATGGATAGTCGAGCTGGGCTATCAGACGGTCACCTCTGTAGCTGTAGTGTCATTTTTCCTATGGTCCAATGTGTAAATTAAACAAAAAAGTGCACGTTTGTTATGATGTCCAAGATGGGGACCAGGATGTGGACATAATAAAAAATTAGGGAACATGATAGGAGACATTTCTACAATACATATAATCATTCTTATCTATCTAATACGATCACAACAGCTCTCCATACCTGCAGTCCACCACAAGGACCACCCTCTCTATTCCCTGAAAGGTGAAATCATCCTCAGTGACGAAGAGAGGGGGCTAAGCGCCCCCCATGGTCTCAAAACATTGACTCTTCTAAGAGTCCTAAGAGTCCTGCTCACACTGATGGGGTGCAGCTGTGGGACCCTATTTTCAGAGATGATGTTCTCCACCCAACTCTCAAAAAGCTGAAAGGGTCTTCAGTAGAGATGGATAGTCGAGCTGGGCTATCAGACGGTCACCTCTGTAGCTGTAGTGTCATTTTTCCTATGGTCCAATGTGTAAATTAAACAAAAAAGTGCACGTTTGTTATGATGTCCAAGATGGGGACCAGGATGTGGACATAATAAAAAATTAGGGAACATGATAGGAGACATTTCTACAATACATATAATCATTCTTATCTATTTAATACGATGACAACAGCTCTCCATACCTGCAGTTCACCACAAGGACCACCCTCTCTAATCCCTGAAAAATGAAATCATCCTCAGTGACGAAGAGAGGGGGCTAAGCGCCCCCCATGGTCTCAGAGCATTGACTCTTCTAAGAGTCCTAAGAGTCCTGCTCACACTGATGGGGTGCAGCTGTGGGACCCTATTTTCAGAGATGATGTCCTCCACCCAACTCTCAAAAAGCTGAAAGGGTCTTCAGTAGAGATGGATTGTCGAGCTGGGCTATCAGACGGTCACCTCTGTAGCTGTAGTGTCATTTTTCCTATGGTCCAATGTGTAAATTAAACAAAAAAGTGCACGTTTGTTATGATGTCCAAGATGGGGACCAGGATGTGGACATAATAAAAAATTAGGGAACATGATAGGAGACATTTCTACAATACATATAATCATTCTTATCTATCTAATACGATGATAACAGCTCTCCATACCTGCAGTCCACCACAAGGACCACCCTCCCTAATCCCTGAAAAATGAAATCATCCTCAGTGACGAAGAGAGGGGGCTAAGTGCCCCCAATGGTCTCAGAGCATTGACTCTTCTAAGAGTCCTAAGAGTCCTGCTCACACTGATGGGGTGCAGCTGTGGGACCCTATTTTCAGAGATGATGTCCTCCACCCAACTCTCAAAAAGCTGAAAGGGTCTTCAGTAGAGATGGATAGTCGAGCTGGGCTATCAGACGGTCACCTCTGTAGCTGTAGTGTCATTTTTCCTATGGTCCAATGTGTAAATTAAACAAAAAAGTGCACGTTTGTTATGATGTCCAAGATGGGGACCAGGATGTGGACATAATAAAAAATTAGGGAACATGATAGGAGACATTTCTACAATACATATAATCATTCTTATCTATCTAATACGATGACAACAGCTCTCCATACCTGCAGTCCACCACAAGGACCACCCTCTCTAATCCCTGAAAAATGAAATCATCCTCAGTGACGAAGAGAGGGGGCTAAGCGCCCCCATGGTCTCAGAGCATTAACTCTTCTAAGAGTCCTAAGAGTCCTGCTCACACTGATGGGGTGCAGCTGTGGGACCCTATTTTCAGAGATGATGTCCTCCACCCAACTCTCAAAAAGCTGAAAGGGTCTTCAGTAGAGATGGATAGTCGAGCTGGGCTACCAGACGGTCACCTCTGTAGCTGTAGTGTCATTTTTCCTATGGTCCAATGTGTAAATTAAACAAAAAAGTGCACGTTTGTTATGATTTCCAAGATGGGGACCAGGATGTGGACATAATAAAAAAATAGGGAACATGATAGGAGACATTTCTACAATACATATAATCATTCTTATCTATCTAATACGATGACAACAGCTCTCCATACCTGCAGTCCACCACAAGGACCACCCTCTCTATTCCCTGAAAAGTGAAATCATCCTCAGTGATGAAGAGAGGGGGCTAAGCGCCCCCCATGGTCTCAAAACATTGACTCTTCTAAGAGTCCTAAGAGTCCTGCTCACACTGATGGGGTGCAGCTGTGGGACCCTATTTTCAGAGATGATGTTCTCCACCCAACTCTCAAAAAGCTCAAAGGGTCTTCAGTAGAGATGGATAGTCGAGCTGGGCTATCAGACGGTCACCTCTGTAGCTGTAGTGTCATTTTTCCTATGGTCCAATGTGTAAATTAAACAAAAAAGTGCACGTTTGTTATGATGTCCAAGATGGGGACCAGGATGTGGACATAATAAAAAATTAGGGAACATGATAGGAGACATTTCTACAATACATATAATCATTCTTATCTATTTAATACGATGACAACAGCTCTCCATACCTGCAGTCCACCACAAGGACCACCCTCTCTAATCCCTGAAAAATGAAATCATCCTCAGTGACGAAGAGAGGGGGCTAAGCGCCCCCCATGGTCTCAGAGCATTGACTCTTCTAAGAGTCCTAAGAGTCCTGCTCACACTGCTGGGGTGCAGCTGTGGGACCCTATTTTCAGAGATGATGTCCTCCACCCAACTCTCAAAAAGCTGAAAGGGTCTTCAGTAGAGATGGATTGTCGAGCTGGGCTATCAGACGGTCACCTCTGTAGCTGTAGTGTCATTTTTCCTATGGTCCAATGTGTAAATTAAACAAAAAAGTGCACGTTTGTTATGATGTCCAAGATGGGGACCAGGATGTGGACATAATAAAAAATTAGGGAACATGATAGGAGACATTTCTACAATACATATAATCATTCTTATCTATCTAATACGATGATAACAGCTCTCCATACCTGCAGTCCACCACAAGGACCACCCTCCCTAATCCCTGAAAAATGAAATCATCCTCAGTGACGAAGAGAGGGGGCTAAGTGCCCCCAATGGTCTCAGAGCATTGACTCTTCTAAGAGTCCTAAGAGACCTGCTCACACTGATGGGGTGCAGCTGTGGGACCCTATTTTCAGAGATGATGTCCTCCACCCAACTCTCAAAAAGCTGAAAGGGTCTTCAGTAGAGATGGATAGTCGAGCTGGGCTATCAGACGGTCACCTCTGTAGCTGTAGTGTCATTTTTCCTATGGTCCAATGTGTAAATTAAACAAAAAAGTGCACGTATGTTATGATGTCCAAGATGGGGACCAGGATGTGGACATAATAAAAAATTAGGGAACATGATAGGAGACATTTCTACAATACATATAATCATTCTTATCTATCTAATACGATGACAACAGCTCTCCATACCTGCAGTCCACCACAAGGACCACCCTCTCTAATCCCTGAAAAATGAAATCATCCTCAGTGACGAAGAGAGGGGGCTAAGCGCCCCCATGGTCTCAGAGCATTAACTCTTCTAAGAGTCCTAAGAGTCCTGCTCACACTGATGGGGTGCAGCTGTGGGACCCTATTTTCAGAGATGATGTCCTCCACCCAACTCTCAAAAAGCTGAAAGGGTCTTCAGTAGAGATGGATAGTCGAGCTGGGCTATCAGACGGTCACCTCTGTAGCTGTAGTGTCATTTTTCCTATGGTCCAATGTGTAAATTAAACAAAAAAGTGCACGTTTGTTATGATGTCCAAGATGGGGACCAGGATGTGGACATAATAAAAAATTAGGGAACATGATAGGAGACATTTCTACAATACATATAATCATTCTTATCTATCTAATACGATGACAACAGCTCTACATACCTGCAGTCCACCACAAGGACCACCCTCTCTAATCCCTGAAAAATGAAATCATCCTCAGTGACGAAGAGAGGGGGCCAAGCGCCCCCCATGGTACCAGAGCATTGACTCTTCTAAGAGTCCTAAGAGTCCTGCTCACACTGATGGGGTGAAGCTGTGGGACCCTATTTTCAGAGATGATGTCCTCCACCCAACTCTCAAAAAGCTGAAAGGGTCTTCAGTAGAGATGGATAGTCGAGCTGGGCTATCAGACGGTCACCTCTGTAGCTGTAGTGTCATTTTTCCTATGGTCCAATGTGTAAATTAAACAAAAAAGTGCACGTTTGTTATGATGTCCAAGATGGGGACCAGGATGTGGACATAATAAAAAATTAGGGAACATGATAGGAGACATTTCTACAATACATATAATCATTC
The DNA here is from genome assembly GCF_048569485.1 of Anomaloglossus baeobatrachus. Taxonomy (NCBI): domain Eukaryota; kingdom Metazoa; phylum Chordata; class Amphibia; order Anura; family Aromobatidae; genus Anomaloglossus; species Anomaloglossus baeobatrachus. Next base: position 101,405 of record NW_027442091.1, on the reverse strand, counting down.
TTATCTATCTAATACGATGATAACAGCTCTCCATACCTGCAGTCCACCACAAGGACCACCCTCTCTAAACCCTGAAAAATGAAATCATCCTCAGTGACGAAGAGAGGGGGCTCAGTGCCCCCAATGGTCTCAGAGCATTGACTCTTCTAAGAGTCTTAAGAGTCCTGCTCACACTGATGGGGTGCAGCTGTGGGACCCTATTTTCAGAGATGATGTCCTCCACCCAACTCTCAAAATGCTTAAAGGGTCTTCAGTAGAGATGGATAGTCGAGCTGGGCTATCAGACGGTCACCTCTGTAGCTGTAGTGTCATTTTTCCTATGGTCCAATGTGTAAATTAAACAAAAAAGTGCACGTTTGTTATGATGTCCAAGATGGGGACCAGGATGTGGACATAATAAAAAATTAGGGAACATGATAGGAGACATTTCTACAATACATATAATCATTCTTATCTATCTAATACGATGACAACAGCTCTCCATACCTGCAGTCCACCACAAGGACCACCCTCTCTAATCCCTGAAAAATGAAATCATCCTCAGTGACGAAGAGAGGGGGCCAAGCGCCCCCCATGGTACCAGAGCATTGACTCTTCTAAGAGTCCTAAGAGTCCTGCTCACACTGATGGGGTGAAGCTGTGGGACCCTATTTTCAGAGATGATGTCCTCCACCCAACTCTCAAAAAGCTGAAAGGGTCTTCAGTAGAGATGGATAGTCGAGCTGGGCTATCAGACGGTCACCTCTGTAGCTGTAGTGTCATTTTTCCTATGGTCCAATGTGTAAATTAAACAAAAAAGTGCACGTTTGTTATGATGTTCAAGATGGGGACCAGGATGTGGACATAATAAAAAATTAGGGAACATGATAGGAGACATTTCTACAATACATATAATCATTCTTATCTATCTAATACGATCACAACAGCTCTCCATACCTGCAGTCCACCACAAGGACCACTCTCTCTAATCCCTGAAAAATGAAATCATCCTCAGTGACGAAGAGAGGGGGCTAAGCGCCCCCCATGGTCTCAGAGCATTGACTCTTCTAAGAGTCCTAAGATTCCTGCTCACACTGATGGGGTGCAGCTGTGGGACCCTATTTTCAGAGATGATGTCCTCCACCCAACTCTCAAAAAGCTGAAAGGGTCTTCAGTAGAGATGGATAGTCGAGCTGGGCTATCAGACGGTCACCTCTGTAGCTGTAGTGTCATTTTTCCTATTGTCCAATTTGTAAATTAAACAAAAAAGTGCACGTTTGTTATGATTTCCAAGATGGGAACCAGGATGTGGACATAATAAAAAAATAGGGAACATGATAGGAGACATTTCTAGAATACATATAATCATTCTTATCTATCTAATACGATGACAACAGCTCTCCATACCTGCAGTCCACCACAAGGACCACCCTCTCTATTCCCTGAAAAGTGAAATCATCCTCAGTGACGAGGAGAGGGGGCTAAGCGCCCCCCATGGTCTCAGAGCATTGACTCTTCTAAGAGTCCTAAGAGTCCTGCTCACACTGATGGGGTGCAGCTGTGGGACCCTATTTTCAGAGATGATGTTCTCCACCCAACTCTCAAAAAGCTGAAAGGGTCTTCAGTAGAGATGGATAGTCGAGCTGGGCTATCAGACGGTCACCTCTGTAGCTGTAGTGTCATTTTTCCTATGGTCCAATGTGTAAATTAAACAAAAAAGTGCACGTTTGTTATGATGTCAAAGATGGGGACCAGGATGTGGACATAATAAAAAATTAGGGAACATGATAGGAGACATTTCTACAATACATATAATCATTCTTATCTATTTAATACGATGACAACAGCTCTCCATACCTGCAGTCCACCACAAGGACCACCCTCTCTAATCCCTGAAAAATGAAATCATCCTCAGTGACGAAGAGAGGGGGCTAAGCGCCCCCCATGGTCTCAGAGCATTGACTCTTCTAAAGGTCCTAAGAGTCCTGCTCACACTGATGGGGTGCAGCTGTGGGACCCTATTTTCAGAGATGATGTCCTCCACCCAACTCTCAAAAAGCTGAAAGGGTCTTCAGTAGAGATGGATAGTCGAGCTGGGCTATCAGACGGTCACCTCTGTAGCTGTAGTGTCATTTTTCCTATGGTCCAATGTGTAAATTAAACAAAAAAGTGCACGTTTGTTATGATGTCCAAGATGGGGACCAGGATGTGGACATAATAAAAAATTAGGGAACATGATAGGAGACATTTCTACAATACATATAATCATTCTTATCTATCTAATACGATGACAACAGCTCTCCATACCTGCAGTCCACCACAAGGACCACCCTCTCTAATCCCTGAAAAATGAAATCATCCTCAGTGACGAAGAGAGGGGGCTAAGCGCCCCCCATGGTTTTAGAGCATTGACTCTTCTAAGAGTCCTAAGAGTCCTGCTTACACTGATGGGGTGCAGCTGTGGGACCCTATTTTAAGAGATGATGTCCTCCACCCAACTCTTAAAAAGCTGAAAGGGTCTTCAGTAGAGATGGATAGTCGAGCTGGGCTATCAGACGGTCACCTCTGTAGCTGTAGTGTCATTTTTCCTATGGTCCAATGTGTAAATTAAACAAAAAAGTGCACGTTTGTTATGATGTCCAAGATGGGGACCAGGATGTGGACATAATAAAAAATTAGGGAACATGATAGGAGACATTTCTACAATACATATAATCATTCTTATCTATCTAATACGATGACAACAGCTCTCCATACCTGCAGTCCACCACAAGGACCACCCTCTCTAATCCCTGAAAAATGAAATCATCCTCAGTGACGAAGAGAGGGGGCCAAGCGCCCCCCATGGTACCAGAGCATTGACTCTTCTAAGAGTCCTAAGAGTCCTGCTCACACTGATGGGGTGAAGCTGTGGGACCCTATTTTCAGAGATGATGTCCTCCACCCAACTCTCAAAAAGCTGAAAGGGTCTTCAGTAGAGATGGATAGTCGAGCTGGGCTATCAGACGGTCACCTCTGTAGCTGTAGTGTCATTTTTCCTATGGTCCAATGTGTAAATTAAACAAAAAAGTGCACGTTTGTTATGATGTCCAAGATGGGGACCAGGATGTGGACATAATAAGAAATTAGGGAACATGATAGGAGACATTTCTACAATACATATAATCATTCTTATCTATCTAATACGATGACAACAGCTCTCCATACCTGCAGTCCACCACAAGGACCACCCTCTCTAATCCCTGAAAAATGAAATCATCCTCAGGGACGAAGAGAGGGGGCTAAGCGCCCCCCATGGTTTTAGAGCATTGACTCTTCTAAGAGTCCTAAGAGTCCTGCTTACACTGATGGGGTGCAGCTGTGGGACCCTATTTTCAGAGATGATGTCCTCCACCCAACTCTCAAAAAGCTGAAAGGGTCTTCAGTAGAGATGGATAGTCGAGCTGGGCTATCAGACGGTCACCTCTGTAGCTGTAGTGTCATTTTTCCTATGGTCCAATGTGTAAATTAAACAAAAAAGTGCACGTTTGTTATGATGTTCAAGATGGGGACCAGGATGTGGACATAATAAAAAATTAGGGAACATGATAGGAGACATTTCTACAATACATATAATCATTCTTATCTATCTAATACGATCACAACAGCTCTCCATACCTGCAGTCCACCACAAGGAATACTCTCTCTAATCCCTGAAAAATGAAATCATCCTCAGTGACGAAGAGAGGGGGCTAAGCACCCCCCATGGTCTCAGAGCATTGACTCTTCTAAGAGTCCTAAGATTCCTGCTCACACTGATGGGGTGCAGCTGTGGGACCCTATTTTCAGAGATGATGTCCTCCACCCAACTCTCAAAAAGCTGAAAGGGTCTTCAGTAGAGATGGATAGTCGAGCTGGGCTATCAGACGGTCACCTCTGTAGCTGTAGTGTCATTTTTCCTATGGTCCAATGTGTAAATTAAACAAAAAAGTGCACGTTTGTTATGATGTCCAAGATGGGGACCAGGATGTGGACATAATAAAAAAATAGGGAACATGATAGGAGACATTTCTACAATACATATAATCATTCTTATCTATCTAATACGATGACAACAGCTCTCCATACCTGCAGTCCACCACAAGGACCACCCTCTCTATTCCCTGAAAAGTGAAATCATCCTCAGTGACGAAGAGAGGGGGCTAAGCGCCCCCCATGGTCTCAGAGCATTGACTCTTCTAAGAGTCCTAAGAGTCCTGCTCACAGTGATGGGGTGCAGCTGTGGGACCCTATTTTCAGAGATGATGTTCTCCACCCAACTCTCAAAAAGCTGAAAGGGTCTTCAGTAGAGATGGATAGTCGAGCTGGGCTATCAGACGGTCACCTCTGTAGCTGTAGTGTCATTTTTCCTATGGTCCAATGTGTAAATTAAACAAAAAAGTGCACGTTTGTTATGATGTCCAAGATGGGGACCAGGATGTGGACATAATAAAAAATTAGGGAACATGATAGGAGACATTTCTACAATACATATAATCATTCTTATCTATCTAATACGATGATAACAGCTCTCCATATCTGCAGTCCACCACAAGGACCACCCTCTCTAATCCCTGAAAAATGAAATCATCCTCAGTGATGAAGAGAGGGGGCTAAGTGCCCCCAATGGTCTCAGAGCATTGACTCTTCCAAGAGTCCTAAGAGTCCTGCTCACACTGATGGGGTGCAGCTGTGGGACCCTATTTTCAGAGATGATGTCCTCCACCCAACTCTCAAAAAGCTGAAAGGGTCTTCAGTAGAGATGGATAGTCGAGCTGGGCTATCAGACGGTCACCTCTGTAGCTGTAGTGTCATTTTTCCTATGGTCCAATGTGTAAATTAAACAAAAAAGTGCACGTTTGTTATGATGTCCAAGATGGGGACCAGGATGTGGACATAATAAAAAATTAGGGAACATGATAGGAGACATTTCTACAATACATATAATCATTCTTATCTATCTAATACGATGACAACAGCTCTCCATACCTGCAGTCCACCACAAGGACCACCCTCTCTAATCCCTGAAAAATGAAATCATCCTCAGTGACGAAGAGAGGGGGCTAAGCGCCCCCATGGTCTCAGAGCATTAACTCTTCTAAGAGTCCTAAGAGTCCTGCTCACACTGATGGGGTGCAGCTGTGGGACCCTATTTTCAGAGATGATGTCCTCCACCCAACTCTCAAAAAGCTGAAAGGGTCTTCAGTAGAGATGGATAGTCGAGCTGGGCTATCAGACGGTCACCTCTGTAGCTGTAGTGTCATTTTTCCTATGGTCCAATGTGTAAATTAAACAAAAAAGTGCACGTTTGTTATGATGTCCAAGATGGGGACCAGGATGTGGACATAATAAAAAATTAGGGAACATGATAGGAGACATTTCTACAATACATATAATCATTCTTATCTATCTAATACGATGACAACAGCTCTCCATACCTGCAGTCCACCACAAGGACCACCCTCTCTAATCCCTGAAAAATGAAATCATCCTCAGTGACGAAGAGAGGGGGCCAAGCGCCCCCCATGGTACCAGAGCATTGACTCTTCTAAGAGTCCTAAGAGTCCTGCTCACACTGATGGGGTGAAGCTGTGGGACCCTATTTTCAGAGATGATGTCCTCCACCCAACTCTCAAAAAGCTGAAAGGGTCTTCAGTAGAGATGGATAGTCGAGCTGGGCTATCAGACGGTCACCTCTGTAGCTGTAGTGTCATTTTTCCTATGGTCCAATGTGTAAATTAAACAAAAAAGTGCACGTTTGTTATGATGTCCAAGATGGGGACCAGGATGTGGACATAATAAAAAATTAGGGAACATGATAGGAGACATTTCTACAATACATATAATCATTCTTATCTATCTAATACGATGACAACAGCTCTCCATACCTGCAGTCCACCACAAGGACCACCCTCTCTAATCCCTGAAAAATGAAATCATCCTCAGTAACGAAGAGAGGGGGCCAAGCGCCCCCCATGGTACCAGAGCATTGACTCTTCTAAGAGTCCTTAGAGTCCTGCTCACACTGATGGGGTGAAGCTGTGGGACCCTATTTTCAGAGATGATGTCCTCCACCCAACTCTCAAAAAGCTGAAAGGGTCTTCAGTAGAGATGGATAGTCGAGCTGGGCTATCAGACGGTCACCTCTGTAGCTGTAGTGTCATTTTTCCTATGGTCCAATGTGTAAATTAAACAAAAATGTGCACGTTTGTTATGATGTCCAAGATGGGGACCAGGATGTGGACATAATAAGAAATTAGGGAACATGATAGGAGACATTTCTACAATACATATAATCATTCTTATCTATCTAATACGATGACAACAGCTCTCCATACCTGCAGTCCACCACAAGGACCACCCTCTCTAATCCCTGAAAAATGAAATCATCCTCAGGGACGAAGAGAGGGGGCTAAGCGCCCCCCATGGTTTTAGAGCATTGACTCTTCTAAGAGTCCTAAGAGTCCTGCTTACACTGATGGGGTGCAGCTGTGGGACCCTATTTTCAGAGATGATGTCCTCCACCCAACTCTCAAAAAGCTGAAAGGGTCTTCAGTAGAGATGGATAGTCGAGCTGGGCTATCAGACGGTCACCTCTGTAGCTGTAGTGTCATTTTTCCTATGGTCCAATGTGTAAATTAAACAAAAAAGTGCACGTTTGTTATGATGTCCAAGATGGGGACCAGGATGTGGACATAATAAAAAATTAGGGAACATGATAGGAGACATTTCTACAATACATATAATCATTCTTATCTATCTAATACGATCACAACAGCTCTCCATACCTGCAGTCCACCACAAGGACCACTCTCTCTAATCCCTGAAAAATGAAATCATCCTCAGTGACGAAGAGAGGGGGCTAAGCGCCCCCCATGGTCTCAGAGCATTGACTCTTCTAAGAGTCCTAAGATTCCTGCTTACACTGATGGGGTGCAGCTGTGGGACCCTATTTTCAGAGATGATGTCCTCCACCCAACTCTCAAAAAGCTGAAAGGGTCTTCAGTAGAGATGGATAGTCGAGCTGGGCTATCAGACGGTCACCTCTGTAGCTGTAGTGTCATTTTTCCTATGGTCCAATGTGTAAATTAAACAAAAAAGTGCACGTTTGTTATGATGTCCAAGATGGGGACCAGGATGTGGACATAATAAAAAATTAGGGAACATGATAGGAGACATTTCTACAATACATATAATCATTCTTATCTATCTAATACAATCACAACAGCTCTCCATACCTGCAGTCCACCACAAGGACCACTCTCTCTAATCCCTGAAAAATGAAATCATCCTCAGTGACGAAGAGAGGGGGCTAAGCGCCCCCCATGGTCTCAGAGCATTGACTCTTCTAAGAGTCCTAAGATTCCTGCTCACACTGATGGGGTGCAGCTGTGAGACCCTATTTTCAGAGATGATGTCCTCCACCCAACTCTCAAAAAGCTGAAAGGGTCTTCAGTAGAGATGGATAGTCGAGCTGGGCTATCAGACGGTCACCTCTGTAGCTGTAGTGTCATTTTTCCTATGATCCAATGTGTAAATTAAACAAAAAAGTGCACGTTTGTTATGATGTCCAAGATGGGGACCAGGATGTGGACATAATAAAAAAATAGGGAACATGATAGGAGACATTTCTACAATACATATAATCATTCTTATCTATCTAATACGATGACAACAGCTCTCCATACCTGCAGTCCACCACAAGGACCACCCTCTCTATTCCCTGAAAAGTGAAATCATCCTCAGTGACGAAGAGAGGGGGCTAAGCGCCCCCCATGGTCTCAGAGCATTGACTCTTCTAAGAGTCCTAAGAGTCCTGCTCACACTGATGGGGTGCAGCTGTGGGACCCTATTTTCAGAGATGATGTTCTCCACCCAACTCTCAAATAGCTGAAAGGGTCTTCAGTAGAGATGGATAGTCGAGCTGGGCTATCAGACGGTCACCTCTGTAGCTGTAGTGTCATTTTTCCTATGGTCCAATGTGTAAATTAAACAAAAAAGTGCACGTTTGTTATGATGTCCAAGATGGGGACCAGGATGTGGACATAATAAAAAATTAGGGAACATGATAGGAGACATTTCTACAATACATATAATCATTCTTATCTATTTAATACGATGACAACAGCTCTCCATACCTGCAGTCCACCACAAGGACCACCCTCTCTAATCCCTGAAAAATGAAATCATCCTCAGTGACGAAGAGAGGGGGCTAAGCGCCCCCCATGGTCTCAGAGCATTGACTCTTCTAAGAGTCCTAAGAGTCCTGCTCACACTGATGGGGTGCAGCTGTGGGACCCTATTTTCAGAGATGATGTCCTCCACCCAACTCTCAAAAAGCTGAAAGGGTCTTCAGTAGAGATGGATAGTCGAGCTGGGCTATCAGACGGTCACCTCTGTAGCTGTAGTGTCATTTTTCCTATGGTCCAATGTGTAAATTAAACAAAAAAGTGCACGTTTGGGGACCAGGATGTGGACATAATAAAAAATTAGGGAACATGATAGGAGACATTTCTACAATACATATAATCATTCTTATCTATCTAATACGATGACAACAGCTCTCCATACCGTATTTCATGGTCAATCCAGGTTTGTCAGTGATGGCACTGACATAATGTATGGCGTCTTTTTCGGGCGTTATCCTTTGCCTTTTCATTGTGAAAATCCAGTTGCCTATATCAAAGCAAATTCTACTACTTGTAAAGTATGCAGAAAATGAAATGTAGAACATATAACATCAACTGCTTAGGAACGCATCATAGGTTAGTACTTAAAAGGATATTGTCATGTTCTAGTCATAATGCAAGCTGGACATTTTTCATGTTACCCTGTAATCGCCGGCCTGTTCTAATGCTCACAAGCAAAGATATATGCTCAGCTGCTAAGGCTTCCCTCTGCCTTCTGAATGAAAATTGAATATGTCTGGCTCACTGTGTATATAGCAGGTGCTCAGAAAAAATAAGAGTCAATTCAAAAGAAATAGCTCTGGTACACTATAGTGATTAATAACGTAAGAAAAGAACTCTTGGAATGCTGAAAATTCTTTATTTGTGCAAAAGGATAATTCATCCAACGTTTCGACCTTGTTTTTAGGTCTTTATCAAGGATAAAGTTATCTAAGATCATAAAGGGTTACAAAACCATATAAACACGTAATTAGTACATAGTACAACATAACAGTACAATATATTGCTACTTGAGAGTACAATGGGTCAAATGACCATGAGGCACATACAAAAAATTTTTCCAAAGCCATAGTGAAAACATTTGTACTGAGGAAAGAAAATTTCCACATGACCTATCTGGAGAAACATTCTGGATCAAACAACCAAAAATAGTCAAGCAGGTAAATACACACCTATATGGATAACAGGATGATATGTGTTCAATTGTATAGCGTCATTGCCATTAAGGTACAAATGGAAAACTTGCAATCCTATATAGTGAAGGAAATGAACACATATCATATCAAAGAACACAGGAACATGGGTGTGAGAAAAACCTCAATGTTTATACTTTGTTCTTTATAATGGTGTGAACATGTATATGTCTCAGTACCTTATGCACTTGAGAATTCTAGTGAGTAGATGATGAAAGCCTATTCCAGAACTGGAATCGGTAAATAATTGTAGGTGGAATCTAAATGAAAAGATGGTACAAGTGTTATCATGACACGTGGGCTATAACACAATGGACCGTGTGACAAAGAAGAAAGGAGAGAAAGAAGAGGAAGAAAATGGAACTACCTGTAACATTACGTGATAGTCACTGGTAAGTATCACTTGACAATTCAGGTGAAAAAGGATTCCTTTATTAAAGGGTTCTCAGTCGCCTCAGGATCATGAAATACTAGGGTAAATGATATGAGAATGGGTAAGAAGCACCACTAAAGGAAATATGAAATGCAGGACATATATCTATAAACCCCTGAACTACATGATAGAAATAAAAAGAAGAAAAAAGAAAAAAAAGAAGAAAGAAGAACACATAGAATGCGGAAAGAGAATGGGTACAACTACCTGAGTTACTGCAGGGAGGCCCCTGGTTGGTATTGTGAGGGTTAGTGGAATTCCTTCACTGAAGGGTTCTCAGTTGCCTCAGGTTCGTGAAAAATGCTATAGACAAATAATGCCCGGAGAAAAGGGGTTCATATACAGCGAATAATGGTAATACAAGGTACATGTGTCACATGTTATAGTATATATATATATATTGTACTAAGCTCTACACCAGAAATAGAAAGTAGTCCCTCTGCCTTCTGTCTAGGTGCCCTGAGTTATGTCCTGTAAACTGTCACAGCGACCCAGACACACATGTGTAGTAGGGGAATATCCCTGCTGAGATGCCAGTGCTAGAGCACTCGTTTGCTGTGGAGTTGAACGCTATGTGAGCAGTTCTTACCTTCAATGAGCAGAAGTCTCTTTTTTCAGATTTCAATATCTCTGTGGGTATCTGGCAGAAATATGGAATACTCTTTACTGCTAAGACCCTGTACACCACTCCCACTAAAGGGGGCTTTACACGCTGCGACATCGCTAATGCGGAGTCGTTGGGGTCACGGAATTTGTGACGCACATCCGGCCGCATTAGCGATGTTGCTGCGTGTGACACCGATGAGCGATTTTGCATCGTTGCAAAAACGTGCAAAATCGCTCATCGGTGACATGGGTCTCCATTCTCGATTATCGTTACTGCAGCAGTAACGATGTAGTTCGTCGCTCCTGCGGCAGCACACATCACTCCGTGTGACACCGCAGAAACGAGGAACCTCTCCTTACCTGCCTCCCAGCCGCTATGAGGAAGGAAGGAGGTGGGCGGGATGTTTCGGCCACTCATCTCCGCCCCTCCGCTGCTATTGGGCGGTCGCTCAGTGACGTCGCTGTGACGCCGCACGGACCGCCCCCTTAGAAAGGAGGCGGTTCGCCGGTCACAGCGACGTCGCCGGGCAGGTAAGTATGTGTGACGGGTCTGGTCGGTGTTGTGCGGCATGGGCAGCGATTTACCCGTGTCGCGCAACAGATGGGGGCGGGTACCCACACTAGCGATATCGGGACCGATATCGCAGTGTGTAAAGTAGCCTTTAGTCACATGACCAAGACTGTATCTGTGTCCCTACAACACACTTGAGACAAATGTGTGTGTGAGCCTGCATTGTGGGGTATATATAATATATTATAGAGCTGGGAAGGATCATTCTAAGCAGTGAGCTGTTCCAGTATTTGTAGGAAAATACCCAGTAGAAGCATCAAACACAGCACCAATACCTCCCATCAGTATCCCACCACAGTGCCATGTAACCCATGCCCTACACTCCCATCTACACCAATACTATACAGGCACAAACTAGTATATCTGACTAAAAGCCCCCAAAATATGAAGAACGGCCTATAGTTGAGTGTGGATATAAAATCTATGTGAGCAGAGCTAGAATAGAAATCACTGATCGCATTGAAGTCATTCTGACCATAAATCACCATGATATCAAGGTGAGGAGTTGTGTGTTACTGCTGGGAGGAAAGGGTTAACAGTGGAATATTAAGGTGCATTTCTGTGTGCAGTGTTACTAGTCAATGTAACAATTCAGTATGAGCTGCTCTTGGTGCCGGGGGAGGGAGATGCTCTCCTGAGCAAGATAGATGGGGAATGAACATAATATCTATATAGTGTAAGGCAGGGGGTCTCAAACTCGGCTGGGTGTATGGGCCGCACAGAGGAAAAAAATAATTTGGGGGGCTGCATTCTTTGCAAGACAAAGTGACATTTTTATTGGTACCATATATGTATATATTTTTTTCACACACCTTTGGATGACTGATTTTCAACATTTTTCACTTGTTTATTATAACAAATGTGCACATTCTTTGGTTAAATCTAAAAAAAATAAATGTGATGTTAAAAAAAAGTCATGCCTTATTTTGTTTTTTTTTACATTTTATCCCTTTCTTTTAACTAATAGTGTTACAATTATGACGCTAGCGTTTTGTGAAGGGAATGCTTTGCCTACTTCCGTGACTATGGCCTTCCGGAACTGCTGCATTTTGGCTGACCTCTCCGCCTCGGGAATAAGAGACATAAAGTTCTCCTTGTAGCGTGGGTCTAACAGTGTTACCAACCAGTAATGATTGTCGGCCAAGATGTTCTTAACGCGAGGGTCACGAGACAGGCAGCTTACCATAAAGTCATCCATGTGCGCCAGACTCTTAACAGCCATCACTTCAGTATCCAGACCAACACGATGACTGAACATGCTGTCCTCCTCCTTCTCCTCCTCCTCCTCATCTACCCTGTCCTCTGGCCAGCCACGCTGAACTGAGCATATGACTGGTATGCATGTCATATCCTCAATTTGGCCGGAGAGTTGCTCCATGTCTTCATCTTCCTCCTCGTCATAGTCCTCCACTGCACGTTGTGATGAGACGAGGCTGGGCTATGTGTTATCACCCACACCCACTACTGTTTCTTGCTCCAACTCATCGTGTTCCGCCTGCAATGCATCATGTTTGGTTTTGAGCAGAGACCGTTTTAGAAAGCAGAGAAGCGGTATGGTGACGCTAATAATGGCGTCATCGCCGCTCACCATCTTGGTGGAGTCCTCAAAGTTTTGGAGGATGGTACATAGGTCGGACATCCATCTCCACTCCTCAGGTGTTATGTGTGGAGTTTGACCCATTTCCCGACGGCTTAGGTGATGCAGGTACTCAACAACTGCCCTCTTCTGCTCACATATCCTGATCAACATGTGCAGAGTTGAATTCCAACGCGTGGGGACATCACACACCAGTCTGTGAGCCGGAAGATGCAAATGACGCTGAAAGCCGGCAAGGCCGGCTGAAGCAGTAGGTGACTTTCGAAAATGTGCAGACAGGCGGCGAACTTTTACCAGCAGATGAGACAGCTCTGGGTATGACTTTAGAAACCGCTGAACCACGAGGTTGAGCACATGGGCCATGCATGGAACATGTGTCAGCTGGCCTCGCCTCAAAGCCGCCACTAGGTTCCGGCCATTGTCACACACAACCTTTCCTGGCTTTAGGTTCAGAGGTGTGAGCCAGTGATCTGCATGCTGTTTTAGAGCTGTCCACACCTCTTCTGCATTGTGGGATTTGTCACTTATGCAGATTAGCTGCAGCACAGCCTGTTGCCGCTTCGCCGAGGCAGTGCTGCAGTGCTTCCAGCTTGGGACTGGTGTGGAGGGTAAAGTGGATGAGGATGCGCAGGAGGAGGAGGAGGCTGAAGAGCATGACATTCCGGAGCTGTAGAGTGTGGGTGAAACCCTGACTGAGGTAGGGCCTGCAAACCTTGGTGTGGGAAGGACTTGTTCCGTTCCTCGCTCAAACTGGGTCCCAGCTGGGCTGGGCTGGGTAGGGCGTTGTGGGGGGTTTGTCTATCTCCGTTTGAGGTGAGTTTGTTTAAGTTAGCCTTTTCTTTGGCGTTTTTTGGAGCCCTGCGGGTTGGGGAGTTGGTATCGCCCAGTAAGGCATTCCCCGGGGGCTTGGATTGGGGTGACATTATGTCAGTGGAAAACGGAGTTGAATTTTGGATTAGGAAATCGAAAACTGATCAGAGAGGTGTGGGTAGACTAGTCCGTTTGGGGATGGTTGTGGCATCTGATATGTGCCCGTTCAAGTGTCTCGGGAATTTTCAACAGATCCGTCCGAAGGTGGATGGCCCCTTATTATGTCACTAGGATGGGACCTTTTTATCGAGATACCAATTTGTGAGTGTTTTTAGGGCATGTTTGAAGTCGTTGGGGTTAGATCCGAAGTCTTTCGGATTGGGGCAGCGACGGAGGCCTCTATATGCGGCCTACCGGAGGAGACAGTTAAGCAGATTGGTAGGTGGAAGTCGCAGCGCTTTAAGTCGTATGTACGTCCCCAGGTGGTTGTTGGCAATTGAGGGGAAAAGGGGGGGGGTATTAGGGTAGCAATGGGGGGGGGGGGGAGTGTGTGTTTTTTGTCAATTTGGTTTGGTGAGGCAATAAAATGGTGTCGTCTGTACATTTTGTATTGCAGAAGCACCCCCCCTTCCTTCCCTGGTCTGGATCCTTGGCCACTCTTATGTGTATTGGGGAGCCCGACGAGCGGACGCGAGATGGAACGGGAGACAGCTAGGTTTTGAGAAGGACCTGGCTCTCGTGCGATGGCTCGGTGTTCGGGGGTTAGGGTGGAACAGGGTGTTGCAGGAGGTGCATAGATACGCCCGGTTGGACAGACCTCCTGACATCTTAGTGTTGCATGCCGGGGGGAATGATTTGGGTGGGCGTCCTTTTCGAATCTTGATAAAGGACATCAAACATGATTTGTTACGGTTATGGGTGTCGTTTCCAGGTCTAACGATAGTCTGGTCGGAGATAGTAGCGAGAAAGAGTTGGCAGAAAGCGCGGTCAGTTGACAGGTTGAACAAGGCGCGGGCGAAGGTTAATGGGGCGATCTCGAAGTTTGTTAGTCGGAACGGGGGTATAGCAATACGGCATGTTGAGTTGGAAAGGACGGAAGAGGAATTTTGGTTGGCTGACGGGGTACACCTTAATGCGGTGGGAACTGACTTATGGGCTCTTGGCTTGCAGGGAGGTATTGAGAGGGCCCTTTGGTTGCGGGGGGTCTCAGGCACTTGAAGGGTTTCAAGGTGCCTTCGTTGTGGTGTTGTTTATTGGTGGGTCCTTGAAGTTGGTTTAAAATTGGTTCGGGGATTCATCCGGGTATGGATCCCCTCATTGGCAGAATTGATGGTCCCCTGGTGATTTTGGGGGGGAACCCCGACGGGGTATGTCGGGGCCCCTGGGGGTGTGGTTGGGGTTGACGGAGGATTAACCCTTACCATTTGGTGCTCCTGAGCCAGTGTGGGTAACGGCTGGGAGCAAGTTGAGGTTTTTTATTGCTCGGTTATGGGAATCACCAGGGTTTTGGTAGCTTCAAGGACCTTACCACATTGCAAATTTTATTGGTTATGTATTCTTGTTAATAAAATGGCTGCTATGGCCAAAATTATCCAAAGATAAATTTGTGTCTGTGTAATTACTTTTAAATAAGAAATGGGAATGGAGGTGTGGGGTATGAAAGGAAGACCGGAGTCAACAATTCCAGGGTCAAGCATGTTTATTTGCGTAAGCTTCGTTCCAGGGTAGAAAGGGTAAGAGTGCCTTTCAGAATTCGAAGTGGTCGGACTGTACGGACCACCAAGAACTGCAGGAGAGCTTGAACATCTTCCCATGGATTTGCGACATCCTCCCTCATCAGTTACGTAGGTAAGCAGGTTCTCAGCATTGCAGCCCATTTGTTGTCTTAAGTTAGTTAAGCGGGGTTAACTAACCTGTCAGTTCAGCCTCAGGTCTAAAGCAGAGGCCTGGACTCCACTCCTTACTCCTCACTCCACAACTCTCCTTAAAAACAACTGACTCCTTTTTCCTGCCCCGGGGTCTCCAGACCCCTAGGTGGGCGTTTCCTTCCGTCTGGTCCTGCCCACTGGTGTGCCTGTCTTTCCCTGGGGGAGGTGACTAGGATTTTCTGGTTGGCTTTGTGTGACTTAGGTGAGGGAAGTTGTTATGCGGGGGCCTATGTGTGACTACCTGCAGTGTCAGGGCGTCACATATGTATGTGTGTATGTCTGCTAAAGGAATCCGCACCGTCATATTTACAAACACAAAATTTTGCAGACACCTCATGTGACTCAGGGAACGTCGTAGACTATGTTTTAACAGGAATATTTAACCCCGCGCTTTACAGTTACTCTCCAAAAAACCTGCCTCCATTAAACTGAATGGAGGTGGGAGCTGCAAGTTATTAATAGCAGCTGTGATTGGTTGCTATAAGAACAAAGGACATTCATAGTATAAGAAGCTTATGTGTGAGATAATATGATGTCAGTGGGGAGACAGATAGAGAGAGACAGACACAGACTGAGAGACAAACAGACAGAGACAGATAGGCATAGACAGACAGGGAAAGAGACAGAGACAAACAGACAGAGGCAGACAGGGAAAGAGACAGACAGAGATAGACAGGGAAAAAAGGCAGACAGACAGAGACAGAGAAAGAGACAGAGGCAGATAGGGAAACAGACAGAGACAAACATACAGAGACAGGCAGGAGAAAAGGCAGACCGACAGGGAAAGAGACAGACAGGGGAAGAGACAGACAGAGAGAGACAGACAGATAGAGACAGACAAAGAAATACAGAGATAGACAGGGAAAGAGACAAACGGGGAATGAGTCAGACAGAGAGAGACAAAGAGAGACAGGCAGAGAGAGACAGGGAAAGAGACAGACAGGGGAAGAGAAAGACAGAGACAGACAAAGAAATACAGAGACAGACAGGGGAAGAGACAGACAGGGGAAGAGACAGACAGGGGAAGAGACAGACAGACAGGGAAAGAGACAGACCTGGAAAAGAGACAGACCTGGAAAAGAGACAGGCCTGGAAAAGAGACAGACAGACATAGAAACAGACAGCCACAAAGAGAGAGAGAGACAGACAGACACAGAGAGACAGACAGAGATAGAGAGACAGACAGACATGGATAGAGATAGAGACACACAGAGACAGACAGATGACAGAGACTGGGAGAGAGACAGACAGAAGCATAAATCCCTAACTAAAACTTAACATTTAATGATAGTTTTAAAAGGTAAAAAAACACAAATCATGTAAATAGAATGACTCTCTTCTGTGCATAGAGTCAACATTTTGTGTTTGTAAATATGACGGTGCGGATTCCTTTAGCAGACATACACACATACATATGTGACGCCCTGACACTGCAGGTAGTCACACATAGGCCCCCGCATAACAACTTCCCTCACCTAAGTCACACAAAGCCAACCAGAAAACCCTAGTCACCTCCCCCAGGGAAAGACAGGCACACCAGTGGGCAGGACCAGACGGAAGGAACCGCCCACCTAGGGGTCTGGAGACCCCGGGGCAGGAAAAAGGAGTCAGTTGTTTTTAAGGAGAGTTGTGGAGTGAGGAGTAAGGAGTGGAGTCCAGGCCTCTGCTTTAGACCTGAGGCTGAACTGACAGGTTAGTTAACCCCGCTTAACTAACTTAAGATAACAAATGGGCTGCAATGCTGAGAACCTGCTTACCTACGTAACTGATGAGGGAGGATGTCGCAAATCCATGGGAAGATGTTCAAGCTCTCCTGCAGTTCTTGGTGGCCCGTACAGTCCGACCACTTCGAATTCTGAAAGGCACTCTTACCCTTTCTACCCTGGAACGAAGCTTAGGCAAATAAACATGCTTGACCCTGGAATTGTTGACTCCGGTCTTCCTTTCATACCCCACACCTCCATTCCCATTTCTTATTTAAAAGTAATTACACAGACACAAATTTATCTTTGGATAATTTTGGCCATAGCAGCCATTTTATTAACAAGAATACATAACCAATAAAATTTGCAATGTGGTAAGGTCCTTGAAGCTACCAAAACCCTGGTGATTCCCATAACCGAGCAATAAAAAACCTCAACTTGCTCCCAGCCGTTACCCACACTGGCTCAGGAGCACCAAATGGTAAGGGTTAATCCTCCGTCAACCCCAACCACACCCCCAGGGGCCCCGACATACCCCGTCGGGGTTCCCCCCCAAAATCACCAGGGGACCATCAATTCTGCCAATGAGGGGATCCATACCCGGATGAATCCCCGAACCAATTTTAAACCAACTTCAAGGACCCACCAATAAACAACACCACAACGAAGGCACCTTGAAACCCTTCAAGTGCCTGAGACCCCCCGCAACCAAAGGGCCCTCTCAATACCTCCCTGCAAGCCAAGAGCCCATAAGTCAGTTCCCACCGCATTAAGGTGTACCACGTCAGCCAACCAAAATTCCTCTTCTGTCCTTTCCAACTCAACATGCCGTATTGCTATACCCCCGTTCCGACTAACAAACTTCGAGATCGCCCTATTAACCTTCGCCCGCGCCTTGTTCAACCTGTCAACTGACCGCGCTTTCTGCCAACTCTTTCTCGCTACTATCTCCGACCAGACTATCGTTAGACCTGGAAACGACACCCATAACCGTAACAAATCATGTTTGATGTCCTTTATCAAGATTCGAAAAGGACGCCCACCCAAATCATTCCCCCCGGCATGCAACACTAACATGTCAGGAGGTCTGTCCAACCGGGCGTATCTATGCACCTCCTGCAACACCCTGTTCCACCCTAACCCCCGAACACCGAGCCATCGCACGAGAGCCAGGTCCTTCTCAAAACCTAGCTGTCTCCCGTTCCATCTCGCGTCCGCTCGTCGGGCTCCCCAATACACATAAGAGTGGCCAAGGATCCAGACCAGGGAAGGAAGAGGGGGTGCTTCTGCAATACAAAATGTACAGACGACACCATTTTATTGCCTCACCAAACCAAATTGACAAAAAACACACACTCTCACCCCCCCCATTGCTACCCTAATACCCCCCCTTTTCCCCTCAATTGCCAACAACCACCTGGGGACGTACATACGACTTAAAGCGCTGCGACTTCCACCTACCAATCTGCTTAACTGTCTCCTCCGGTAGGCCGCATATAGAGGCCTCCGTCGCTGCCCCAATCCGAAAGACTTCGGATCTAACCCCAACGACTTCAAACATGCCCTAAAAACACTCACAAATTGGTATCTCGATAAAAAGGACCCATCCTCGTGACATAATAAGGGGCCATCCACCTTCGGACGGATCTGTTGAAAATTCCCGAGACACTTGAACGGGCACATATCAGATGCCACAACCATCCCCAAACGGACTAGTCTACCCACACCTCTCTGATCAGTTTTCGATTTCCTAATCCAAAATTCAACTCCGTTTTCCACTGACATAATGTCACCCCAATCCAAGCCCCCGGGGAACGCCTTACTGGGCGATACCAACTCCCCAACCCGCAGGGCTCCAAAAAACGCCAAAGAAAGGCTAACTTAAACAAACTCACCTCAAACGGAGATAGACAAACCCCCCACAACGCCCTACCCAGCCGGGTAGGGACCCAGCCCAGCCCAGCTGGGACCCAGTTTGAGCGAGGAACGGAACAAGTCCTTCCCACACCAAGGTTTGCAGGCCCTACCTCAGTCAGGGTTTCACCCACACTCTACAGCTCCGGAATGTCATGCTCTTCAGCCTCCTCCTCCTCCTGCGCATCCTCATCCACTTTACCCTCCACACCAGTCCCAAGCTGGAAGCACTGCAGCACTGCCTCGGCGAAGCGGCAACAGACTGTGCTGCAGCTAATCTGCATAGGTGACAAACCCCACAATGCAGAAGAGGTGTGGACAGCTCTAAAACAGCATGCAGATCACTGGCTCACACCTCTGAACCTAAAGCCAGGAAAGGTTGTGTGTGACAATGGCCGGAACCTGGTGGCGGCTTTGAGGCGAGGCCAGCTGACACATGTTCCATGCATGGCCCATGTGCTCAACCTCGTGGTTCAGCGGTTTCTAAAGTCATACCCAGAGCTGTCTGATCTGCTGGTAAAAGTTCGCTGCCTGTCTGCACATTTTCGAAAGTCACCTACTGCTTCAGCCGGCCTTGCCGGCTTTCAGCGTCGTTTGCATCTTCCGGCTCACAGACTGGTGTGTGATGTCCCCACGCGTTGGAATTCAACTCTGCACATGTTGATCAGGATATGTGAGCAGAAGAGGGCAGTTGTTGAGTACCTGCATCACCTAAGCCGTCGGGAAATGGGTCAAACTCCACACATAACACCTGAGGAGTGGAGATGGATGTCCGACCTATGTACCATCCTCCAAAACTTTGAGGACTCCACCAAGATGGTGAGCGGCGATGACGCCATTATTAGCGTCACCATACCGCTTCTCTGCCTTCTAAAACGGTCTCTGCTCAAAACCAAACATGATGCATTGCAGGCGGAACACGATGAGTTGGAGCAAGAAACAGTAGTGGGTGTGGGTGATAACACACAGTCCAGCCTCGTCTCATCACAACGTGCAGTGGAGGACTATGACGAGGAGGAGGATAAAGACATGGAGCAACTCTCCGGCCAAATTGAGGATATGACATGCATACCAATCATATGCTCAGTTCAGCGTGGCTGGCCAGAGGACAGGGTAGATGATGAGGAGGAGGAGGAGGAGGAGGATGAGGAGGAGGAGGAGGAGGAGGAGGAGGAGAAGGAGGAGGACAGCATGTTCAGTCATCGTGTTGGTCTGGATACTGAAGTGATGGCTGTTAAGAGTCTGGCGCACATGGATGACTTTATGGTAAGCTGCCTGTCTCGTGACCCTCGCGTTAAGAACATCTTGGCCGACAATCATTACTGGTTGGTAACACTGTTAGACCCACGCTACAAGGAGAACTTTATGTCTCTTATTCCCGAGGCGGAGAGGTCAGCCAAAATGCAGCAGTTCCGGAAGGCCATAGTCACGGAAGTAGGCAAAGCATTCCCTTCACAAAACGCTAGCGTCATAATTGTAACACTATTAGTTAAAAGAAAGGGATAAAATGTAAAAAAAAACAAAATAAGGCATGACTTTTTTTTAACATCAAATTTTTTTTTTTTAGATTTAACCAAAGAATGTGCACATTTGTTATAATAAACAAGTGAAAAATGTTGAAAATCAGTCATCCAAAGGTGTGTGAAAAAAATATATATATATGGTACCAATAAAAATGTCACTTTGTCCTGCAAAGAATGCAGCCCCCCAAATTATTTTTTTCCTCTGTGCGGCCCATACACCCAGCCGAGTTTGAGACCCCCTGCCTTACACTATATAGATATCATGTTCATTCCCCATCTATCTTGCTCAGGAGAGCATCTCCCTCCCCCGGCACCAAGAGCAGCTCATATTGAATTGTTACATTGACTAGTAACACTGCACACAGAAATGCACCTTAATATTCCACTGTTAACCCTTTCCTCCCAGCAGTAACACACAACTCCTCACCTTGATATCATGGTGATTTATGGTCAGAATGACTTCAATGCGATCAGTGATTTCTATTCTAGCTCTGCTCACATAGATTTTATATCCACACTCAACTATAGGCCGTTCTTCATATTTTGGGGGCTTTTAGTCAGATATACTAGTTTGTGCCTGTATAGTATTGGTGTAGATGGGAGTGTAGGGCATGGGTTACATGGCACTGTGGTGGGATACTGATGGGAGGTATTGGTGCTGTGTTTGATGCTTCTACTGGATTTGGAGCATGGAGACGATTATCTCGGGATTGCAAGATAACCAAACAAAACTTTTAGTGGATTTCTACTTATTTTATTAAATATCATCTCCACCAAACAGGACAAGCTTGCATCTGTTATAGTTTTGGAGAAAAATGTGTTCATTTCATGTATGCGCGAAATGCCTTAAAAATGGCTTTAAAATGGATTTGGAGCATGGAGACGATTATCTCGGGATTGCAAGATAACCAAACAAAACTTTTAGTGGATTTCTACTTATTTTATTAAATATCATCTCCACCAAACAGGACAAGCTTGCACTTTTTTGTTTAATTTACACATTGGACCATAGGAAAAATGACACTACAGCTACAGAGGTGACCGTCTGATAGCCCAGCTCGACTATCCATCTCTACTGAAGACCCTTTCAGCCTTTTGAGAGTTGGGTGGAGGACATCATCTCTGAAAATAGGGTCCCACAGCTGCACCCCATCAGTGTGAGCAGGACTCTTAGGACTCTTAGAAGAGTCAATGCTCTGAGACCATGGGGGGCGCTTAGCCCCCTCTCTTCGTCACTGAGGATGATTTCATTTTTCAGGGATTAGAGAGGGTGGTCCTTGTGGTGGACTGCAGGTATGGAGAGCTGTTGTCATCGTATTAAATAGATAAGAATGATTATATGTATTGTAGAAATGTCTCCTATCATGTTCCCTAATTTTTTATTATGTCCACATCCTGGTCCCCATCTTGGACATCATAACAAACGTGCACTTTTTTGTTTAATTTACACATTGGACCATAGGAAAAATGACACTACAGCTACAGAGGTGACCGTCTGATAGCCCAGCTCGACTATCCATCTCTACTGAAGACCCTTTCAGCTTTTTGAGAGTTGGGTGGAGAACATCATCTCTGAAAATAGGGTCCCACAGCTGCACCCCATCAGTGTGAGCAGGACTCTTAGGACTCTTAGAAGAGTCAATGCTCTGAGACCATTGGGGGCACTTAGCCCCCTCTCTTCATCACTGAGGATGATTTCATTTTTCAGGGATTAGAGAGGGTGGTCCTTGTGGTGGACTGCAGATATGGAGAGCTGTTATCATCATATTAGATAGATAAGAATGATTATATGTATTGTAGAAATGTCTCCTATCATGTTCCCTAATTTTTTATTATGTCCACATCCTGGTCCCCATCTTGGACATCATAACAAACGTGCACTTTTTTGTTTAATTTACACATTGGACCATAGGAAAAATGACACTACAGCTACAGAGGTGACCGTCTGATAGCCCAGCTCGACTATCCATCTCTACTGAAGACCCTTTCAGCTTTTTGAGAGTTGGGTGGAGGACATCATCTCTGAAAATAGGGTCCCACAGCTGCAACCCATCAGTGTAAGCAGGACTCTTAGGACTCTTAGAAGAGTTAATGCTCTGAGACCATGGGGGCGCTTAGCCCCCTCTCTTCGTCACTGAGGATGATTTCATTTTTCAGGGATTAGAGAGGGTGGTCCTTGTGGTGGACTGCAGGTATGGAGAGCTGTTGTCATCGTATTAGATAGATAAGAATGATTATATGTATTGTAGAAATGTCTCCTATCATGTTCCCTAATTTTTTATTATGTCCACATCCTGGTCCCCATCTTGGACATCATAACAAACGTGCACTTTTTTGTTTAATTTACACATTGGACCATAGGAAAAATGACACTACAGCTACAGAGGTGACCGTCTGATAGCCCAGCTCGACTATCCATCTCTACTGAAGACCCTTTCAGCTTTTTGAGAGTTGGGTGGAGGACATCATCTCTGAAAATAGGGTCCCACAGCTGCACCCCATCAGTGTGAGCAGGACTCTTAGGACTCTTAGAAGAGTCAATGCTCTGAGACCATGGGGGGCGCTTAGCCCCCACTCTTCGTCACTGAGGATGATTTCATTTTTCAGGGATTAGAGAGGGTGGTCCTTGTGGTGGACTGCAGGTATGGAGAGCTGTTGTCATCGTATTAAATAGATAAGAATGATTATATGTATTGTAGAAATGTCTCCTATCATGTTCCCTAATTTTTTATTATGTCCACATCCTGGTCCCCATCTTGGACATCATAACAAACGTGCACTTTTTTGTTTAATTTACACATTGGACCATAGGAAAAATGACACTACAGCTACAGAGGTGACCGTCTGATAGCCCAGCTCGACTATCCATCTCTACTGAAGACCCTTTCAGCTTTTTGAGAGTTGGGTGGAGGACATCATCTCTGAAAATAGGGTCCCACAGCTTCACCCCATCAGTGTGAGCAGGACTCTTAGGACTCTTAGAAGAGTCAATGCTCTGGTACCATGGGGGGCGCTTGGCCCCCTCTCTTCGTCACTGAGGATGATTTCATTTTTCAGGGATTAGAGAGGGTGGTCCTTGTGGTGGACTGCAGGTATGGAGAGCTGTTGTCATCGTATTAGATAGATAAGAATGATTATATGTATTGTAGAAATGTCTCCTATCATGTTCCCTAATTTTTTATTATGTCCACATCCTGGTCCCCATCTTGGACATCATAACAAACGTGCACTTTTTTGTTTAATTTACACATTGGACCATAGGAAAAATGACACTACAGCTACAGAGGTGACCGTCTGATAGCCCAGCTCGACTATCCATCTCTACTGAAGACCCTTTCAGCTTTTTGAGAGTTGGGTGGAGGACATCATCTCTGAAAATAGGGTCCCACAGCTGCACCCCATCAGTGTGAGCAGGACTCTTAGGACTCTTAGAAGAGTTAATGCTCTGAGACCATGGGGGCGCTTAGCCCCCTCTCTTCGTCACTGAGGATGATTTCATTTTTCAGGGATTAGAGAGGGTGGTCCTTGTGGTGGACTGCAGGTATGGAGAGCTGTTGTCATCGTATTAGATAGATAAGAATGATTATATGTATTGTAGAAATGTCTCCTATCATGTTCCCTAATTTTTTATTATGTCCACATCCTGGTCCCCATCTTGGACATCATAACAAACGTGCACTTTTTTGTTTAATTTACACATTGGACCATAGGAAAAATGACACTACAGCTACAGAGGTGACCGTCTGATAGCCCAGCTCGACTATCCATCTCTACTGAAGACCCTTTCAGCTTTTTGAGAGTCGGGTGGAGGACATCATCTCTGAAAATAGGGTCCCACAGCTTCACCCCATCAGTGTGAGCAGGACTCTTAGGACTCTTAGAAGAGTCAATGCTCTGGTACCATGGGGGGCGCTTGGCCCCCTCTCTTCGTCACTGAGGATGATTTCATTTTTCACGGATTAGAGAGGGTGGTCCTTGTGGTGGACTGCAGGTATGGAGAGCTGTTGTCATCGTATTAGATAGATAAGAATGATTATATGTATTGTAGAAATGTCTCCTATCATGTTCCCTAATTTTTTATTATGTCCACATCCTGGTCCCCATCTTGGACATCATAACAAACGTGCACTTTTTTGTTTAATTTACACATTGGACCATAGGAAAAATGACACTACAGCTACAGAGGTGACCGTCTGATAGCCTAGCTCGACTATCCATCTCTACTGAAGACCCTTTCAGCTTTTTGAGAGTTGGGTGGAGGACATCATCTCTGAAAATAGGGTCCCACAGCTGCACCCCATCAGTGTGAGCAGGACTCTTAGGACTCTTAGAAGAGTTAATGCTCTGAGACCATGGGGGGCGCTTAGCCCCCTCTCTTCGTCACTGAGGATGATTTCATTTTTCAGGGATTAGAGAGGGTGGTCCTTGTGGTGGACTGCAGGTATGGAGAGCTGTTGTCATCGTATTAGATAGATAAGAATGATTATATGTATTGTAGAAATGTCTCCTATCATGTTCCCTAATTTTTTATTATGTCCACATCCTGGTCCCCATAGTATCATAGTATCATAGTATCATAGTTTTTAAGGTTGAAGGGAGACTCTAAGTCCATCTAGTTCAACCTGTAGCCTAACATGTTGATCCAGAGGAAGGCAAAAAAACCCCAATGTGGCAAACAAGTTCCAATGGGGAAAAAATTTCCTTCCTGACTCCACATCCGGCAATCAGACTAGTTCCCTGGATCAATACCCTGTCATAAAATCTAATATACATAACTGGTAATATTACATTTTTCAAGAAAGGCGTCCAGGCTCTGCTTAAATGTTAGTAGTGAATCACTCATTACAACATCATGTGGCAGAGAGTTCCATAGTCTCACTGCTCGTACAGTAAAGAATCCTCGTCTGTGATTATGATTAAACCTTCTTTCCTCAAGACGTAGTGGATGCCCCCGTGTTCCAGTCGCAGGCCTTGGTGTAAAAAGATCTTTGGAAAGGTCTCTGTACTGTCCCCTCATATATTTATACATTGTGATTAGATCCCCCCTAAGCCTTCGTTTTTCCAAACTAAATAACCCCAAGTTTAATAACCTGTCTTGGTATTGCAGCCCACCCATTCCTCTAATAATCTTGGTGGCTCTTCTCTGCACCCTCTCTAGTTCAGCTATGTCCTTCTTATATATCGGTGACCAGAATTGTACACAGTATTCTAAGTGTGGTCGCACTAGTGACTTGTACAGAGGTAGAACTATATTTTTTTCATGAACACTTATACCTCTTTTAATACATCCCATTATTTTATTAGCCCTGGCAGCAGCTGCCTGACACTGTCCACTAAAGTGAAGTTTACCATCCACCAATACACCCAAGTCTTTTTCTGTGTCTGTTTTACCCAGTGTTCTACGATTAAGTACATAATCATAAATGTTATTTCCTCTACCCAAGTGCATGACCTTACATTTATCTACATTAAACTTCAATTGCCACTTCTCAGCCCAATCCTCCAATTTACATAAATCTCCCTGTAATATAAAATTATCCTCCTCTGTATTGATTACCCTGCAGAGTTTAGTATCATCTGCAAATATTGAAATTCTACTCCGCATGCCCCCAACAAGGTCATTTATAAATATGTTGAAAAGAAGTGGGCCCAATACTGACCCCTGTGGTACCCCACTATGAACTGAGACCCAGTCCGAGTACGTACCATTAATAACCACCCTTTGTTTCCTATCACTTAGCCAGTTTTTAACCCAGTTACACATATTTTCCCCTATCCCCATTATTCTCATTTTATGTACCAACCTTTTGTGTGGCACCGTATCAAAAGCTTTTGAAAAGTCCATATACACAACATCCACTGCATTTCCCTGGTCCAGACTTGAACTTACCTCTTCATAGAAGCTGATCAAATTAGTTTGACAGGATCGATCCCTCATAAACCCATGTTGATACTCTGTCATAAGGTTATTTTTCTTGAGATACTCCAATATAGCATCTCTCAAGAAACCCTCAAGGATTTTACCAACCGTAGAGGTTAAACTTACCATCTTGGACATCATAACAAACGTGCACTTTTTTGTTTAATTTACACATTGGACCATAGGAAAAATGACACTACAGCTACAGAGGTGACCGTCTGATAGCCCAGCTCGACTATCCATCTCTACTGAAGACCCTTTCAGCTTTTTGAGAGTTGGGTGGAGGACATCATCTCTGAAAATAGGGTCCCACAGCTGCACCCCATCAGTGTGAGCAGGACTCTTAGGACTCTTAGAAGAGTCAATGCTCTGAGACCATTGGGGGCACTTAGCCCCCTCTCTTCGTCACTGAGGATGATTTCATTTTTCAGGGATTAGAGAGGGTGGTCCTTGTGGTGGACTGCAGGTATGGAGAGCTGTTGTCATCGTATTAGATAGATAAGAATGATTATATGTATTGTAGAAATGTCTCCTATCATGTTCCCTAATTTCTTATTATGTCCACATCCTGGTCCCCATCTTGGACATCATAACAAACGTGCACTTTTTTGTTTAATTTACACATTGGACCATAGGAAAAATGACACTACAGCTACATAGGTGACCGTCTGATAGCCCAGCTCGACTATCCATCTCTACTGAAGACCCTTTCAGCTTTTTGAGAGTCGGGTGGAGGACATCATCTCTGAAAATAGGGTCCCAGAGCTTCACCCCATCAGTGTGAGCAGGACTCTTAGGACTCTTAGAAGAGTCAATGCTCTGGTACCATGGGGGGCGCTTGGCCCCCTCTCTTCGTCACTGAGGATGATTTCATTTTTCAGGGATTAGAGAGGGTGGTCCTTGTGGTGGACTGCAGGTATGGAGAGCTGTTGTCATCGTATTAGATAGATAAGAATGATTATATGTATTGTAGAAATGTCTCCTATCATGTTCCCTAATTTTTTATTATGTCCACATCCTGGTCCCCATCTTGGACATCATAACAAACGTGCACTTTTTTGTTTAATTTACACATTGGACCATAGGAAAAATGACACTACAGCTACAGAGGTGACCGTCTGATAGCCCAGCTCGACTATCCATCTCTACTGAAGACCCTTTCAGCTTTTTGAGAGTTGGGTGGAGGACATCATCTCTGAAAATAGGGTCCCACAGCTGCACCCCATCAGTGTGAGCAGGACTCTTAGGACTCTTAGAAGAGTTAATGCTCTGAGACCATGGGGGCGCTTAGCCCCCTCTCTTCGTCACTGAGGATGATTTCATTTTTCAGGGATTAGAGAGGGTGGTCCTTGTGGTGGACTGCAGGTATGGAGAGCTGTTGTCATCGTATTAGATAGATAGAAAGGAGGCGGTTCGCCGGTCACAGCGACGTCGCCGGGCAGGTAAGTATGTGTGACGGGTCTGGTCGGTGTTGTGCGGCATGGGCAGCGATTTACCCGTGTCGCGCAACAGATGGGGGCGGGTACCCACACTAGCGATATCGGGACCGATATCGCAGTGTGTAAAGTAGCCTTTAGTCACATGACCAAGACTGTATCTGTGTCCCTACAACACACTTGAGACAAATGTGTGTGTGAGCCTGCATTGTGGGGTATATATAATATATTATAGAGCTGGGAAGGATCATTCTAAGCAGTGAGCTGTTCCAGTATTTGTAGGAAAATACCCAGTAGAAGCATCAAACACAGCACCAATACCTCCCATCAGTATCCCACCACAGTGCCATGTAACCCATGCCCTACACTCCCATCTACACCAATACTATACAGGCACAAACTAGTATATCTGACTAAAAGCCCCCAAAATATGAAGAACGGCCTATAGTTGAGTGTGGATATAAAATCTATGTGAGCAGAGCTAGAATAGAAATCACTGATCGCATTGAAGTCATTCTGACCATAAATCACCATGATATCAAGGTGAGGAGTTGTGTGTTACTGCTGGGAGGAAAGGGTTAACAGTGGAATATTAAGGTGCATTTCTGTGTGCAGTGTTACTGTGGCGCCCCTGACCTGGTCAGGCACCACTGAGTACTGCACCCATGCTGGGGACAGTACAATACAGGTAATCCGGAAGGCTGACCGGGGTGTGGAACACAGGCGCATAGTGATCAGGTCTCACACATGTACCTATGAGAGGACCCCTGGGGATCCCAGGAGGGGGCGAAGCATGAGCACGGCCTCCATCTCCTCTCAAGGGGTGTGGTAAGAGAGTCTGGTTACTAAGTGGCGTAGGCAAGAACAGGAGAGGAGGGGCAGTGAGTCGGTTAGGGCAGAACTCCATAGGGCTCAGTGAGGAGCAGACCTGTGGGGCTTGTGCTGTCTAACAGCGCCCGCGCAGTGGCTATTGACGGGGGAGAACGGTCAACTAGGAGTGCTACCCGAAATCCATCTTCAGCTAAAGAGAGGGCACGGAGTGGGAAGTAAGGAGACTGCTAGAGAGTACCAGGCCCAAACGGGCGGCAGATCCCGGAGCGGAGATAGATCCATCTTTCTTTTGCTAAACCTGCCGGTGTGGGGCCCTCAAAGCCCACACCACAACAACTAAAAGCCGCAGCCACGTAGCCACAGTTAGGGCCCATAGGTCACAGGAGGCAAGCAGCTGGAGTGGCCTGGTCCAGGCGACAAGCACACGGCAAACGAAGGGGAGAGAGGCTGCAGCATCTTCCCTGGGTGACCCCCATAGGGACTAAAAGTCGGGGTTACCCCAAACCAACAAGGGCTAAGGAAGGCGAGTTAGTAGTCACCCTCACAAGTCAGCCTGAAGGACACCTGGTTCCCACCTGGTTCATCCCAGCTATGCCCGGGTCACTCACCCTGCCATCAACTGTGAGTAAAAACCCTGAAAGACATCCTGCTTGTGTGGAGTCATTCTGCGCCTTGTAGTTCTACACAACTACACAGGGCCCTGGGGCTTGCCTCACTCTCAGGAGGCCACTACATCCGACTGCACCCACCATCAGCCCCAGGCAGCCCTTAACCTGCAGTGGCGGTCCCCACTGACCGCAAATCTGAGAGTGGCGTCACGACTACAGAGAAGATCTCCTACCTGTGATCCAGATCCAGCAGCGTGGAGTCCCTGAAGGTAATGCAGCTGCACAACACCTGTGGGGCTTCACATCTGGCGTCACGAACAGGATAAGGACTAGACCTGTTCAGACAGGTGACCATGTGCCTGGGCGGTCCGCTTGAAAAATTGGAAGCGCCGCCATATTGCCACCATGAAAAGCGCGCTGAAAAACAACAGCAGCCCGCGCTGGAAGAAGTTACCGCCCACGAAGAGGTGTGGCTACCCAGAGATCCCCTGCAGAGTTCGGACCTCGCTGGTGAAGAAAGCGGAAGCGTCCAGAGACGGCGGAGCAGAAGAGAACCCAGCAGTGTGCTAGAGAAAATGGAGTCCAGACGCGGATACCCAGAGCCAGGCTCTGCTGCCTGGTGGTGCCGGGAGCTCGCTATCTTCTGCGACCAGCTGGAGGCTAGGATTGTACGACAGCTCAGTGAGGGACGCACGGAGCTCCTGGAGATGGCTGCGGCGGTGCGGACCTACGAGGAGGGAGTCGCGCGACGCCTGCCAGACCGAGCGGCGACGACTCAGACCCCGATGCTGCCACAGATGGGTGAGTCCAGAGATGCCCCGGCCAGCGCAAGTGCTCCGACCCCTGCAGCTACGCCCGCGGTCCCAGAAGAGGCGCCCGGCGCGGCGACGCCGAGCGAGGCCGCAGCCACGCTAGATGCGGCCCGCCAAATCCAGGCCGCCGCAGCGATGCCCCGCCTAGCCCGCAAAGGCCCGACTGCCACGGCGATACTCATCCGTGCCGCAGGTGTGACGCTGACCCAGGCTGCCACCCTGCTGAGCCCAGTCCGCCAAGATCCCACCGCAGCCGCGACGCTCGTCCGCGCCGCCAGTGAGATGCTGAACCAGGCCGCAGCCACGCCAGGTGCGGCCCGCCAAGCCCCGATCACCGCAGCGACGCCCAGCTCCACCTGCACGGATCCCAGCGAGGCTGCAACGCCGATCCAGGCCGCCGCCATGCCAGGCGCGGCCCGCCAAGACCAGGCCGCCGCCATGCCAGGCGCGGCCCGCCAAGACCAGGCCGCCGCCATGCCAGGCGCGGTCCGCCAAGAAAAGACAGACGTACCCTCATTTACCCCGGCCTGTAGGGCCAGAGCAGACACCGCTCCCCAGGCTAAGGAGCTCCCTGCTAGGAAATCCACGCTGGGGGAGGACCCCGCATACTGGCAGCTGAAGGCTGACCTGGAGGCCAAGTTCCCACAGGAGATGGTGGACCAGTACATGCTCCCTCCGCACACTCCTAAGGCAATCCCGGCAGCAACCACGCCGAAGAGTCCACCGCCTGGGCCAGCTGAGGAACACTCATCCCCAGCGCTGCCACAAGCAGAGTGCAGCGAAGAACTAAGGGGGAGAGGAGGGCAAGAAGCTAAGGAGCTGACTCAGGAGCCACCAGCAGTGGATCCATGCCCAGAGCCGGAGATGCTACCATATTCCCGCTGGGATGAAGAAGACCTGACCCCATCGGCTGAGGAAGATTTGTCCAGCAACCTTACCTGGGGGCCTGCAGGCAGCGAAGTAACAGCAACCAAGCAAGATCCAGCCCGTAAGACACGGCGTCGTAATAGAACAACACTGTCCCCTGCATCGCCATTCCCAGAGCAGAGAGAAGTTACGGCCAGAGATCTACAAGAGAAAAAGTTCCTGAGAAGAGCCAAGGCACAGGCTAGAGGACCCCTTTGTAGAGGAGTTGTGGAGGACTTTAATTTGAAAAGCGGATACGGCTTTATTGTGGCACGAGGCATGAAAGAAGGAATTTTCGTTAATAGAAGGGATGTGAGAGCCCACTTGCCCAGAGGACACCCTGGAAGGAATTTGAAAATTGGAGACTCAGTACAGTTCACTATGCATCAAGGAGAAAGAGGATGGTATGCACTGGATGTTGCACCATGTCCTAAAGATAAAGAAACAGATGCAGAAAAGGACACAGATGAAGATCAAGAAAGAAAAGACAAGGAACCTACAGATGAGACTACCTCCGACGACGACAAAGAGCAAGAAAGCAGCAGGTGCCGCAGCCCTACCGGCCAAAGCCCTGGTATGGAGGAGTAGAGGAATCCACATAAAGCACAGAAGTTACAAGTTTTGAAAAGTTTGTTTTGCAACGTTCTCAAGTTTAAGCATGTGCCCACAAAAACTATTGTGAGAAAACCATAAACCTTAAGGCTATGAACTGGCTATAGCCACAAACTCTCGCAGTGTAAATAGTTACACCAGAGGCACCACCACCAGAGCCAGCCTGTTTAGGGGCTTGGCTCGTCTGCGACCAGGAGGAGTCCGTCCGTATATAGGGCCTTGGCTCGCCTGCGACCAGAGAGCATGCCTGTTTATGGGGCCTGGCTCTCCACCACAAAGAGGGTACCTGGTCAGCACCAACTGTGGAGGCCGCCTCTACATCCTGCCAGAAGAGGCTGAAGGCGCGGATCCACCGGGCCAGGTATACCCTGAAACCACCAGCCCATGAAAGCCGCCTCTACATCCTGCCAGAAGTGGCTGAAGGCGCGGCCAACGGGAGAGGCAGATTGGAGGAAAGGTCTGGGGAAGTGGATGGCCCAGACCTGGTTACCAAAAGAAACCGGTGACCTGCCTCCTGAAAGGGTTTTGGGTGGGTTAACGGACTTGTGGGTGGAGGGTGGTGATGTATGATACCTGGTGATCTTAAAATGTTTTACCATGTTTTAATGTTTTATGCATTTAAAATGTTGTCTTGCAGCCCGAGGACGTGCTGGTGATAACTAAGGGGGAATGTGGCGCCCCTGACCTGGTCAGGCACCACTGAGTACTGCACCCATGCTGGGGACAGTACAATACAGGTAATCCGGAAGGCTGACCGGGGTGTGGAACACAGGCGCATAGTGATCAGGTCTCACACATGTACCTATGAGAGGACCCCTGGGGATCCCAGGAGGGGGCGAAGCATGAGCACGGCCTCCATCTCCTCTCAAGGGGTGTGGTAAGAGAGTCTGGTTACTAAGTGGCGTAGGCAAGAACAGGAGAGGAGGGGCAGTGAGTCGGTTAGGGCAGAACTCCATAGGGCTCAGTGAGGAGCAGACCTGTGGGGCTTGTGCTGTCTAACAGCGCCCGCGCAGTGGCTATTGACGGGGGAGAACGGTCAACTAGGAGTGCTACCCGAAATCCATCTTCAGCTAAAGAGAGGGCACGGAGTGGGAAGTAAGGAGACTGCTAGAGAGTACCAGGCCCAAACGGGCGGCAGATCCCGGAGCGGAGATAGATCCATCTTTCTTTTGCTAAACCTGCCGGTGTGGGGCCCTCAAAGCCCACACCACAACAACTAAAAGCCGCAGCCACGTAGCCACAGTTAGGGCCCATAGGTCACAGGAGGCAAGCAGCTGGAGTGGCCTGGTCCAGGCGACAAGCACACGGCAAACGAAGGGGAGAGAGGCTGCAGCATCTTCCCTGGGTGACCCCCATAGGGACTAAAAGTCGGGGTTACCCCAAACCAACAAGGGCTAAGGAAGGCGAGTTAGTAGTCACCCTCACAAGTCAGCCTGAAGGACACCTGGTTCCCACCTGGTTCATCCCAGCTATGCCCGGGTCACTCACCCTGCCATCAACTGTGAGTAAAAACCCTGAAAGACATCCTGCTTGTGTGGAGTCATTCTGCGCCTTGTAGTTCTACACAACTACACAGGGCCCTGGGGCTTGCCTCACTCTCAGGAGGCCACTACATCCGACTGCACCCACCATCAGCCCCAGGCAGCCCTTAACCTGCAGTGGCGGTCCCCACTGACCGCAAATCTGAGAGTGGCGTCACGACTACAGAGAAGATCTCCTACCTGTGATCCAGATCCAGCAGCGTGGAGTCCCTGAAGGTAATGCAGCTGCACAACACCTGTGGGGCTTCACATTACTAGTCAATGTAACAATTCAGTATGAGCTGCTCTTGGTGCCGGGGGAGGGAGATGCTCTCCTGAGCAAGATAGATGGGGAATGAACATAATATCTATATAGTGTAAGGCAGGGGGTCTCAAAC
The DNA here is from genome assembly GCF_048569485.1 of Anomaloglossus baeobatrachus. Classification (NCBI taxonomy): domain Eukaryota; kingdom Metazoa; phylum Chordata; class Amphibia; order Anura; family Aromobatidae; genus Anomaloglossus; species Anomaloglossus baeobatrachus. Next base: position 67,898 of record NW_027442091.1, on the reverse strand, counting down.
TCGGCTGGGTGTATGGGCCGCACAGAGGAAAAAAATAATTTGGGGGGCTGCATTCTTTGCAAGACAAAGTGACATTTTTATTGGTACCATATATGTATATATTTTTTTCACACACCTTTGGATGACTGATTTTCAACATTTTTCACTTGTTTATTATAACAAATGTGCACATTCTTTGGTTAAATCTAAAAAAAATAAATGTGATGTTAAAAAAAAGTCATGCCTTATTTTGTTTTTTTTTACATTTTATCCCTTTCTTTTAACTAATAGTGTTACAATTATGACGCTAGCGTTTTGTGAAGGGAATGCTTTGCCTATTTCCGTGACTATGGCCTTCCGGAACTGCTGCATTTTGGCTGACCTCTCCGCCTCGGGAATAAGAGACATAAAGTTCTCCTTGTAGCGTGGGTCTAACAGTGTTACCAACCAGTAATGATTGTCGGCCAAGATGTTCTTAACGCGAGGGTCACGAGACAGGCAGCTTACCATAAAGTCATCCATGTGCGCCAGACTCTTAACAGCCATCACTTCAGTATCCAGACCAACACGATGACTGAACATGCTGTCCTCCTCCTTCTCCTCCTCCTCCTCATCTACCCTGTCCTCTGGCCAGCCACGCTGAACTGAGCATATGACTGGTATGCATGTCATATCCTCAATTTGGCCGGAGAGTTGCTCCATGTCTTCATCTTCCTCCTCGTCATAGTCCTCCACTGCACGTTGTGATGAGACGAGGCTGGGCTATGTGTTATCACCCACACCCACTACTGTTTCTTGCTCCAACTCATCGTGTTCCGCCTGCAATGCATCATGTTTGGTTTTGAGCAGAGACCGTTTTAGAAGGCAGAGAAGCGGTATGGTGACGCTAATAATGGCGTCATCGCCGCTCACCATCTTGGTGGAGTCCTCAAAGTTTTGGAGGATGGTACATAGGTCGGACATCCATCTCCACTCCTCAGGTGTTATGTGTGGAGTTTGACCCATTTCCCGACGGCTTAGGTGATGCAGGTACTCAACAACTGCCCTCTTCTGCTCACATATCCTGATCAACATGTGCAGAGTTGAATTCCAACGCGTGGGGACATCACACACCAGTCTGTGAGCCGGAAGATGCAAATGACGCTGAAAGCCGGCAAGGCCGGCTGAAGCAGTAGGTGACTTTCGAAAATGTGCAGACAGGCGGCGAACTTTTACCAGCAGATGAGACAGCTCTGGGTATGACTTTAGAAACCGCTGAACCACGAGGTTGAGCACATGGGCCATGCATGGAACATGTGTCAGCTGGCCTCGCCTCAAAGCCGCCACTAGGTTCCGGCCATTGTCACACACAACCTTTCCTGGCTTTAGGTTCAGAGGTGTGAGCCAGTGATCTGCATGCTGTTTTAGAGCTGTCCACACCTCTTCTGCATTGTGGGATTTGTCACTTATGCAGATTAGCTGCAGCACAGCCTGTTGCCGCTTCGCCGAGGCAGTGCTGCAGTGCTTCCAGCTTGGGACTGGTGTGGAGGGTAAAGTGGATGAGGATGCGCAGGAGGAGGAGGAGGCTGAAGAGCATGACATTCCGGAGCTGTAGAGTGTGGGTGAAACCCTGACTGAGGTAGGGCCTGCAAACCTTGGTGTGGGAAGGACTTGTTCCGTTCCTCGCTCAAACTGGGTCCCAGCTGGGCTGGGCTGGGTAGGGCGTTGTGGGGGGTTTGTCTATCTCCGTTTGAGGTGAGTTTGTTTAAGTTAGCCTTTTCTTTGGCGTTTTTTGGAGCCCTGCGGGTTGGGGAGTTGGTATCGCCCAGTAAGGCGTTCCCCGGGGGCTTGGATTGGGGTGACATTGTCAGTGGAAAACGGAGTTGAATTTTGGATTAGGAAATCGAAAACTGATCAGAGAGGTGTGGGTAGACTAGTCCGTTTGGGGATGGTTGTGGCATCTGATATGTGCCCGTTCAAGTGTCTCGGGAATTTTCAACAGATCCGTCCGAAGGTGGATGGCCCCTTATTATGTCACGAGGATGGGTCCTTTTTATCGAGATACCAATTTGTGAGTGTTTTTAGGGCATGTTTGAAGTCGTTGGGGTTAGATCCGAAGTCTTTCGGATTGGGGCAGCGACGGAGGCCTCTATGTGCGGCCTACCGGAGGAGACAGTTAAGCAGATTGGTAGGTGGAAGTCGCAGCGCTTTAAGTCGTATGTACGTCCCCAGGTGGTTGTTGGCAATTGAGGGGAAAAGGGGGGGGTATTAGGGTAGCAATGGGGGGGGGAAGAGTGTGTGTTTTTTGTCAATTTGGTTTGGTGAGGCAATAAAATGGTGTCGTCTGTACATTTTGTATTGCAGAAGCACCCCCCCTTCCTTCCCTGGTCTGGATCCTTGGCCACTCTTATGTGTATTGGGGAGCCCGACGAGCGGACGCGAGATGGAGCGGGAGACAGCTAGGTTTTGAGAAGGACCTGGCTCTCGTGCGATGGCTCGGTGTTCGGGGGTTAGGGTGGAACAGGGTGTTGCAGGAGGTGCATAGATACGCCCGGTTGGACAGACCTCCTGACATCTTAGTGTTGCATGCCGGGGGGAATGATTTGGGTGGGCGTCCTTTTCGAATCTTGATAAAGGACATCAAACATGATTTGTTACGGTTATGGGTGTCGTTTCCAGGTCTAACGATAGTCTGGTCGGAGATAGTAGCGAGAAAGAGTTGGCAGAAAGCGCGGTCAGTTGACAGGTTGAACAAGGCGCGGGCGAAGGTTAATAGGGCGATCTCGAAGTTTGTTAGTCGGAACGGGGGTATAGCAATACGGCATGTTGAGTTGGAAAGGACGGAAGAGGAATTTTGGTTGGCTGACGGGGTACACCTTAATGCGGTGGGAACTGACTTATGGGCTCTTGGCTTGCAGGGAGGTATTGAGAGGGCCCTTTGGTTGCGGGGGGTCTCAGGCACTTGAAGGGTTTCAAGGTGCCTTCGTTGTGGTGTTGTTTATTGGTGGGTCCTTGAAGTTGGTTTAAAATTGGTTCGGGGATTCATCCGGGTATGGATCCCCTCATTGGCAGAATTGATGGTCCCCTGGTGATTTTGGGGGGGAACCCCGACGGGGTATGTCGGGGCCCCTGGGGGTGTGGTTGGGGTTGACGGAGGATTAACCCTTACCATTTGGTGCTCCTGAGCCAGTGTGGGTAACGGCTGGGAGCAAGTTGAGGTTTTTTATTGCTCGGTTATGGGAATCACCAGGGTTTTGGTAGCTTCAAGGACCTTACCACATTGCAAATTTTATTGGTTATGTATTCTTGTTAATAAAATGGCTGCTATGGCCAAAATTATCCAAAGATAAATTTGTGTCTGTGTAATTACTTTTAAATAAGAAATGGGAATGGAGGTGTGGGGTATGAAAGGAAGACCGGAGTCAACAATTCCAGGGTCAAGCATGTTTATTTGCGTAAGCTTCGTTCCAGGGTAGAAAGGGTAAGAGTGCCTTTCAGAATTCGAAGTGGTCGGACTGTACGGACCACCAAGAACTGCAGGAAAGCTTGAACATCTTCCCATGGATTTGCGACATCCTCCCTCATCAGTTACGTAGGTAAGCAGGTTCTCAGCATTGCAGCCCATTTGTTGTCTTAAGTTAGTTAAGCGGGGTTAACTAACCTGTCAGTTCAGCCTCAGGTCTAAAGCAGAGGCCTGGACTCCACTCCTTACTCCTCACTCCACAACTCTCCTTAAAAACAACTGACTCCTTTTTCCTGCCCCGGGGTCTCCAGACCCCTAGGTGGGCGTTTCCTTCCGTCTGGTCCTGCCCACTGGTGTGCCTGTCTTTCCCTGGGGGAGGTGACTAGGATTTTCTGGTTGGCTTTGTGTGACTTAGGTGAGGGAAGTTGTTATGCGGGGGCCTATGTGTGACTACCTGCAGTGTCAGGGCGTCACATATGTATGTGTGTATGTCTGCTAAAGGAATCCGCACCGTCATATTTACAAACACAAAATTTTGCAGACACCTCATGTGACTCAGGGAACGTCGTAGACTATGTTTTAACAGGAATATTTAACCCCGCGCTTTACAGTTACTCTCCAAAAAACCTGCCTCCATTAAACTGAATGGAGGTGGGAGCTGCAAGTTATTAATAGCAGCTGTGATTGGTTGCTATAAGAACAAAGGACATTCATAGTATAAGAAGCTTATGTGTGAGATAATATGATGTCAGTGGGGAGACAGATAGAGAGAGACAGACACAGACTGAGAGACAAACAGACAGAGACAGATAGGCATAGACAGACAGGGAAAGAGACAGAGACAAACAGACAGAGGCAGACAGGGAAAGAGACAGACAGAGATAGACAGGGAAAAAAGGCAGACAGACAGAGACAGAGAAAGAGACAGAGGCAGATAGGGAAACAGACAGAGACAAACATACAGAGACAGGCAGGAGAAAAGGCAGACCGACAGGGAAAGAGACAGACAGGGGAAGAGACAGACAGAGAGAGACAGACAGATAGAGACAGACAAAGAAATACAGAGATAGACAGGGAAAGAGACAAACGGGGAATGAGTCAGACAGAGAGAGACAAAGAGAGACAGGCAGAGAGAGACAGGGAAAGAGACAGACAGGGGAAGAGAAAGACAGAGACAGACAAAGAAATACAGAGACAGACAGGGGAAGAGACAGACAGGGGAAGAGACAGACAGGGGAAGAGACAGACAGACAGGGAAAGAGACAGACCTGGAAAAGAGACAGACCTGGAAAAGAGACAGGCCTGGAAAAGAGACAGACAGACATAGAAACAGACAGCCACAAAGAGAGAGAGAGACAGACAGACACAGAGAGACAGACAGAGATAGAGAGACAGACAGACATGGATAGAGATAGAGACACACAGAGACAGACAGATGACAGAGACTGGGAGAGAGACAGACAGAAGCATAAATCCCTAACTAAAACTTAACATTTAATGATAGTTTTAAAAGGTAAAAAAACACAAATCATGTAAATAGAATGACTCTCTTCTGTGCATAGAGTCAACATTTTGTGTTTGTAAATATGACGGTGCGGATTCCTTTAGCAGACATACACACATACATATGTGACGCCCTGACACTGCAGGTAGTCACACATAGGCCCCCGCATAACAACTTCCCTCACCTAAGTCACACAAAGCCAACCAGAAAACCCTAGTCACCTCCCCCAGGGAAAGACAGGCACACCAGTGGGCAGGACCAGACGGAAGGAAACGCCCACCTAGGGGTCTGGAGACCCCGGGGCAGGAAAAAGGAGTCAGTTGTTTTTAAGGAGAGTTGTGGAGTGAGGAGTAAGGAGTGGAGTCCAGGCCTCTGCTTTAGACCTGAGGCTGAACTGACAGGTTAGTTAACCCCGCTTAACTAACTTAAGATAACAAATGGGCTGCAATGCTGAGAACCTGCTTACCTACGTAACTGATGAGGGAGGATGTCGCAAATCCATGGGAAGATGTTCAAGCTCTCCTGCAGTTCTTGGTGGCCCGTACAGTCCGACCACTTCGAATTCTGAAAGGCACTCTTACCCTTTCTACCCTGGAACGAAGCTTAGGCAAATAAACATGCTTGACCCTGGAATTGTTGACTCCGGTCTTCCTTTCATACCCCACACCTCCATTCCCATTTCTTATTTAAAAGTAATTACACAGACACAAATTTATCTTTGGATAATTTTGGCCATAGCAGCCATTTTATTAACAAGAATACATAACCAATAAAATTTGCAATGTGGTAAGGTCCTTGAAGCTACCAAAACCCTGGTGATTCCCATAACCGAGCAATAAAAAACCTCAACTTGCTCCCAGCCGTTACCCACACTGGCTCAGGAGCACCAAATGGTAAGGGTTAATCCTCCGTCAACCCCAACCCCACCCCCAGGGGCCCCGACATACCCCGTCGGGGTTCCCCCCCAAAATCACCAGGGGACCATCAATTCTGCCAATGAGGGGATCCATACCCGGATGAATCCCCGAACCAATTTTAAACCAACTTCAAGGACCCACCAATAAACAACACCACAACGAAGGCACCTTGAAACCCTTCAAGTGCCTGAGACCCCCCGCAACCAAAGGGCCCTCTCAATACCTCCCTGCAAGCCAAGAGCCCATAAGTCAGTTCCCACCGCATTAAGGTGTACCCCGTCAGCCAACCAAAATTCCTCTTCCGTCCTTTCCAACTCAACATGCCGTATTGCTATACCCCCGTTCCGACTAACAAACTTCGAGATCGCCCTATTAACCTTCGCCCGCGCCTTGTTCAACCTGTCAACTGACCGCGCTTTCTGCCAACTCTTTCTCGCTACTATCTCCGACCAGACTATCGTTAGACCTGGAAATGACACCCATAACCGTAACAAATCATGTTTGATGTCCTTTATCAAGATTCGAAAAGGATGCCCACCCAAATCATTCCCCCCGGCATGCAACACTAACATGTCAGGAGGTCTGTCCAACCGGGCGTATCTATGCACCTCCTGCAACACCCTGTTCCACCCTAACCCCCGAACACCGAGCCATCGCACGAGAGCCAGGTCCTTCTCAAAACCTAGCTGTCTCCCGTTCCATCTCGCGTCCGCTCGTCGGGCTCCCCAATACACATAAGAGTGGCCAAGGATCCAGACCAGGGAAGGAAGAGGGGGTGCTTCTGCAATACAAAATGTACAGACGACACCATTTTATTGCCTCACCAAACCAAATTGACAAAAAACACACACTCTCACCCCCCCATTGCTACCCTAATACCCCCCCTTTTCCCCTCAATTGCCAACAACCACCTGGGGACGTACATACGACTTAAAGCGCTGCGACTTCCACCTACCAATCTGCTTAACTGTCTCCTCCGGTAGGCCGCATATAGAGGCCTCCGTCGCTGCCCCAATCCGAAAGACTTCGGATCTAACCCCAACGACTTCAAACATGCCCTAAAAACACTCACAAATTGGTATCTCGATAAAAAGGACCCATCCTCGTGACATAATAAGGGGCCATCCACCTTCGGACGGATCTGTTGAAAATTCCCGAGACACTTGAACGGGCACATATCAGATGCCACAACCATCCCCAAACGGACTAGTCTACCCACACCTCTCTGATCAGTTTTCGATTTCCTAATCCAAAATTCAACTCCGTTTTCCACTGACATAATGTCACCCCAATCCAAGCCCCCGGGGAACGCCTTACTGGGCGATACCAACTCCCCAACCCGCAGGGCTCCAAAAAACGCCAAAGAAAGGCTAACTTAAACAAACTCACCTCAAACGGAGATAGACAAACCCCCCACAACGCCCTACCCAGCCGGGTAGGGACCCAGCCCAGCCCAGCTGGGACCCAGTTTGAGCGAGGAACGGAACAAGTCCTTCCCACACCAAGGTTTGCAGGCCCTACCTCAGTCAGGGTTTCACCCACACTCTACAGCTCCGGAATGTCATGCTCTTCAGCCTCCTCCTCCTCCTGCGCATCCTCATCCACTTTACCCTCCACACCAGTCCCAAGCTGGAAGCACTGCAGCACTGCCTCGGCGAAGCGGCAACAGACTGTGCTGCAGCTAATCTGCATAGGTGACAAACCCCACAATGCAGAAGAGGTGTGGACAGCTCTAAAACAGCATGCAGATCACTGGCTAACACCTCTGAACCTAAAGCCAGGAAAGGTTGTGTGTGACAATGGCCGGAACCTGGTGGCGGCTTTGAGGCGAGGCCAGCTGACACATGTTCCATGCATGGCCCATGTGCTCAACCTCGTGGTTCAGCGGTTTCTAAAGTCATACCCAGAGCTGTCTGATCTGCTGGTAAAAGTTCGCTGCCTGTCTGCACATTTTCGAAAGTCACCTACTGCTTCAGCCGGCCTTGCCGGCTTTCAGCGTCGTTTGCATCTTCCGGCTCACAGACTGGTGTGTGATGTCCCCACGCGTTGGAATTCAACTCTGCACATGTTGATCAGGATATGTAAGCAGAAGAGGGCAGTTGTTGAGTACCTGCATCACCTAAGCCGTCGGGAAATGGGTCAAACTCCACACATAACACCTGAGGAGTGGAGATGGATGTCCGACCTATGTACCATCCTCCAAAACTTTGAGGACTCCACCAAGATGGTGAGCGGCGATGACGCCATTATTAGCGTCACCATACCGCTTCTCTGCCTTCTAAAACGGTCTCTGCTCAAAACCAAACATGATGCATTGCAGGCGGAACACGATGAGTTGGAGCAAGAAACAGTAGTGGGTGTGGGTGATAACACACAGTCCAGCCTCGTCTCATCACAACGTGCAGTGGAGGACTATGACGAGGAGGAGGATGAAGACATGGAGCAACTCTCCGGCCAAATTGAGGATATGACATGCATACCAATCATATGCTCAGTTCAGCGTGGCTGGCCAGAGGACAGGGTAGATGATGAGGAGGAGGAGGAGGAGGAGGAGGAGGAGAAGGAGGAGGACAGCATGTTCAGTCATCGTGTTGGTCTGGATACTGAAGTGATGGCTGTTAAGAGTCTGGCGCACATGGATGACTTTATGGTAAGCTGCCTGTCTCGTGACCCTCGCGTTAAGAACATCTTGGCCGACAATCATTACTGGTTGGTAACACTGTTAGACCCACGCTACAAGGAGAACTTTATGTCTCTTATTCCCGAGGCGGAGAGGTCAGCCAAAATGCAGCAGTTCCGGAAGGCCATAGTCACGGAAGTAGGCAAAGCATTCCCTTCACAAAACGCTAGCGTCATAATTGTAACACTATTAGTTAAAAGAAAGGGATAAAATGTAAAAAAAAACAAAATAAGGCATGACTTTTTTTTAACATCAAATTTTTTTTTTTTAGATTTAACCAAAGAATGTGCACATTTGTTATAATAAACAAGTGAAAAATGTTGAAAATCAGTCATCCAAAGGTGTGTGAAAAAAATATATATATATGGTACCAATAAAAATGTCACTTTGTCCTGCAAAGAATGCAGCCCCCCAAATTATTTTTTTCCTCTGTGCGGCCCATACACCCAGCCGAGTTTGAGACCCCCTGCCTTACACTATATAGATATCATGTTCATTCCCCATCTATCTTGCTCAGGAGAGCATCTCCCTCCCCCGGCACCAAGAGCAGCTCATATTGAATTGTTACATTGACTAGTAACACTGCACACAGAAATGCACCTTAATATTCCACTGTTAACCCTTTCCTCCCAGCAGTAACACACAACTCCTCACCTTGATATCATGGTGATTTATGGTCAGAATGACTTCAATGCGATCAGTGATTTCTATTCTAGCTCTGCTCACATAGATTTTATATCCACACTCAACTATAGGCCGTTCTTCATATTTTGGGGGCTTTTAGTCAGATATACTAGTTTGTGCCTGTATAGTATTGGTGTAGATGGGAGTGTAGGGCATGGGTTACATGGCACTGTGGTGGGATACTGATGGGAGGTATTGGTGCTGTGTTTGATGCTTCTACTGGGTATTTTCCTACAAATACTGGAACAGCTCACTGCTTAGAATGATCCTTCCCAGCTCTATAATATATTATATATACCCCACAATGCAGGCTCACACACACATTTGTCTCAAGTGTGTTGTAGGGACACAGATACAGTCTTGGTCATGTGACTAAAGGCTACTTTACACACTGCGATATCAGTCCCGATATCGCTAGTGTGGGTACCCGCCCCATCTGTTGCGCGACACGGGCAAATCGCTGCCCATGCCGCACAACACCGACCAGACCCGTCACACATACTTACCTGACCGGCGACGTCGCTGTGACCGGCGAACCGCCTCCTTTCTAAGGGGGCGGTCCGTGCGGCGTCACAGCGACGTCACTGAGCGATCGCCCAATAGCAGCGGAGGGGCGGAGATGAGTGGCCGGAACATCCCGCCCACCTCCTTCCTTCCTCATAGCGGCTGGGAGGCAGGTAAGGAGAGGTTCCTCGTTTCTGCGGTGTCACACGGAGTGATGTGTGCTGCCGCAGGAGCGACGAACTACATCGTTACTGCTGCAGTAACGATAATCGAGAATGGAGACCCATGTCACCGATGAGCGATTTTGCACGTTTTTGCAACGATGCAAAATCGCTCATCGGTGTCACACGTAGCAACATCGCTAATGCGGCCGGATGTGCGTCACAAATTCCGTGACCCCAACGACTCCGCATTAGCGATGTCGCAGCGTGTAAAGCCCCCTTTAGTGGGAGTGGTGTACAGGGTCTTAGCAGTAAAGAGTATTCCATATTTCTGCCAGATACCCACAGAGATATTGAAATCTGAAAAAAGAGACTTCTGCTCATTGAAGGTAAGAACTGCTCACATAGCGTTCAACTCCACAGCAAACGAGTGCTCTAGCACTGGCATCTCAGCAGGGATATTCCCCTACTACACATGTGTGTCTGGGTCGCTGTGACAGTTTACAGGACATAACTCAAGGCACCTAGATAGAAGGCAGAGGTACTGGGATTGGTTGGTTTTTGGTGACGGAGGTGCAGGGGCTGGCGCCCATGTGCAGTGCTGGCTAAGGTATATTGATGATATTTTGATTTTTTGGCAGGGCACTGTGGAGCAGCTCGAGACATTTATGGAGGAACTTAATAACAACACCTTTAACATCAGATTGACGCATAAGCATAGCAGCAGTTGCGTTGACTTCCTGGATATTAAAATTTCATTCGGTTCTGAGCGAATTGTTCAGACCGACGTCCATAGGAAGGAAACATCAGTCAACGCACTGCTGCATGCTTCTTCTGCTCATACCCCCTCCACCATCCGGGCCGTACCGACTGGCCAGTTCCTCAGGATGAAGCAAATTTGTTCGTCAGACACTGCTTTTGAACAACAGTCTGCCGACCTCCAGCGCCATAGGGGTGGCAAAGGCGGTCTTCCCCCGGTCTGCCTCAGCAACGGACACTAGCCAATAGTGACTAGTGAGATCAAGGGTAGAAAAATAATTTGCAGTTCTCAATGCAGCTAGCGATTCCTCAATACGGGGGAGTGGTGCTGTCCTTCTTCTTTAACAGGACCAACGGAGCTGCCCAAAGGCTACAACTGTCACGGATAACCCCAGCCGCCTTCATGTTGCTCAACATGTCCTTGGTACACTGGTAATGTGAAGGTGGTATTGGCTTATAGCTCTCTTTGATGGGTGGGTGTGCACCTGTGGGGATGTAGTGTTGGACCCCTTTTATTCCCCCAAAATCTAGCGGATGTTTGCTGAAGACTTGCTCGCTCGTATTCTTGCACTACCCTGTGGACCCGCTTCTTGTGATGTGAAGGTGTGGAGTCAGTGCCTACGTGTAATTCCTTACACCACTCCTCTGGCTGACTTGGTGAGCAGTCACTGACTGGGTGGGGTGCAGTAATAGTGGATGCTGCTACTTGGATAGCATGTGTATCTACTGTGAACAGCTTATCAATGGTGGCAAGTCGGGGCAGCTTAACCTCCTGCTCTCCGCAGTTTAACACTCTCACGGGCACTCTTCCCTTCCGCACTAATGAATAAAACTATGATGTAAATATCATATAGATACCCCACAATTGTAAATAAAGGTAGGTTATGGGAAAAGGGGGAACAGGGAAAGAGGAAAATAGTGTAATAAAGTATACCTTCTGGGGGTGAGAGGAAATGGCAGCACAGCCAGTGGAGGTGAAGCAAAAGGAAGCCTGCAACTAAAGAGTTGAGAGCGTTATCACATGGTGACTGAGCCTGATTGTAAAGGGAGCATAGAGTGGAGCATACTCTGGGCACGTTAGAACCCAAGTTCTTAAACCATGAATATGGACCCCTTTTATTCTCCCAAAGTCTAGCGGATGTTTGCTGAAGACTTGCTCGTATTCTTGCACTACCCTGTGGACCCGCTTCTTGTGATGTGAAGGTGTGGAGTCAGTGCCTACGTGTAATTCCTTACACCACTCCTCTGGTTGACTTGGTGAGCTGTCACTGAATGGGTGTGGTGAAGTAACGGTGGATGCTGTGGCTTGGATATCATATTAAATATAGGGACCCCCATACAGTAGTATGAGAAATTTTTTTGTATTCAATGATCGGTATTACCTTCAGGGGCGCGGCACGTGGACGTGCGTTCCATTAGCCTCACTGCATTCCACTCCCATACAGGAAGTGGGCGCAGCTATTACTACGGTCGCACATAAAAGAACCCACAGCCACCACTGCACACAGCTGACTCCACCACTGGAAACCCACTTCTACACCAACGCAGGTAAGACAGGATCGGCACCTCTATGCTCCCGTTACAATCAGGCTCAGTCACCATGTGATAATGCTCTCAACAATTTAGTTGCAGGCTTCCCCTTGCTTCACCTCCACTGGCTGTGCTGCCATTTCCTCTCCCCCCTGGAAGGTATACTTTATTACACTATTTTCCTGTTTCCCTCTTCTCCCTTTTCCCATAACCTACCTTTATCTGCATTTGTGGGGTATCTATATACTATTTATATCACAGTTTTATTCATTAATACGGAAGGGAAGAGTGCGCGTGAGAGTGTTGAACTGCGGAGAGCAAGAGGTTAAGCTGCCCCGATTTTCCACCATTGATAAGCTGTTCACAGTAGATACACATGCTATCCAAGCAGCAGCAGCATCCACCATTACTGCACCCCACCCAGTCAGTGACAGCTCACCAAGTCAGCCAGAGGAGTGGTGTCAGGAATTACACGTAGGCACTGACTACACACCTTCACATCACAAGAAGGGGGTGCAAGTGTGACGCCCTGGACTAGCCAGTTAGTCACAGACATAACACACACACACACCCCCTTTCCCGGATAGTTACACTAGTCAGACACAAAACCGTTGTTGCCTCCCTCCAGGGGCTGATGTCCACACCAGGTGGGGCGGTGCCAGGCGGTTGGCCCCACCCACCAAGGAGTTCACAGGCCTGGAGGTGGGAAAACCAGTTAGTTAGTTGAAGTTCAGTTAAGAGTTGAACCGTGGAGGTAGTGAGTTCAGGGAACAGCCCAGTTTTGGGTAGGAGTGCAAAACTGCTAGTGTCTGGGTCAGATCCCAGGCACTATGGGGAGATAAGGTATGCACACCAGTGACTATGTAAGGGGAATACATGAAATAGCAGAAACTGCTGTGTGAATACTGACTTGAAAAATTCAATAGCTATATGCAAGAGTGAATATGTGAAAAATGGAATCTGCATTACTGCCATGAACATATGAATCAAGAGAAATTTAGCTACTGAATTGATCAATGCAATAGAGCCCCAACACTACGCCAAAGTATTTCTCTACGTTGGGGTCCCTAGCTTGTGTGTGTCCTCTCATGCAGTTAAAAAACCTACCGTGTATGGGAAGCTGAGACCCAGGCTATTTATGCGTATGATATGGATTGGCAATAGGTGTGGTTGGGGAGGGTTCACAAACGAAAAAATACTAACAAATAGGAATAACGTTTGGAACACCATTCTAAGTCCGAACTGGGTGCAAAAACCTAAAAAAACATCACTATGGGGAGATAAGGTATGCACACCAGTGACTATGTAAGGGGAATACATGAAATAGCAGAAACTGCTGTGTGAATACTGACTTGAAAAATCCAATAGCATTAATTCACATAATCCTAGTGACTGCGCACACAACATGGCCAAACGAAAACAAAAGACAGTACCTGGCCATTCAATCAAATGGAAACTCATAGGCAACACAGTCCATTAGACTAGGCAATTACATGCAGCCAAACAAAGTTCATGGGCCTTGCCTCAGAGTCGAACCCACAACCTCTTGGAGAACAAGCAAAGAGCCTACCACTAAACCAACTCAGTGAAGTTGGAAACCGACTCTACATTAATTAACATAATCCTAGTGACTGCGCACACAACATGGCCAAACAAAAGCAAAAGACAGTACCTAGCCTATCAATCCAATAGAAACTCATAGGTAACACAGTACATTGGACTAGGCAATTACATGCAGCCATACAAAGCCCATGGGTCTTGCCCCAGAGTCGAACCCACAAACTCTCGTAGCCAGGGCAAAGAGCCTACCACTACACCAACACAGAGAAGTAGGTGAATGACTCTACATTAATTCACATAATCCTAGTGACTACGCACACAACATGGCCAAACAAATGCAAAAGACATTATCTGGCCTATCAATCCAATGGAAACTCATAGGCAACACAGTCCATTAGACTAGGCACTTACATGCAGCCATGTAAAGTTCATGGGCATTGCCTCAGAGTCGAACCCACAACCTCTTGGAGAACAAGCAAAGAGCCTACCACTAAACCAACTCAGAGAAGTTGGAAACCGACTCTACATTAATTAACATAATCCTAGTGACTGCGCACACAACATGGCCAAACAAAAGCAAAAGACAGTACGTGGCCTATCAATCCAATGGAAACTCATAGGTAACACAGTACATTGGACTAGGCAATTACATGCAGCCATACAAAGCCCATGGGCCTTGCCCCAGAGTCAAACCCACAACCTCTCATAGCCAAGGCAAAGAGCCTACCAATACACCAACACAGAGAAGTGGAAAACCATTTCTACATTAATTCACATAATCCTAGTGACTGCGCACACAACATGGCCAAACAAAAGCAAAAGACAGTACGTGGCCTATCAATCCAATGGGAACTCATAGGCAACACAGTTAATTGAACTAGGCAATTACATGCAGCCATACAAACTCCATGGGCCTTGCCTCAGAGTCAAACCCACAACCTCTTGCAGCTAAGCAAAGAGCCTTCCACTACAGCAACACAGAGAACTGGGAAACTGATTCTACATTAATTCACATAATCCTACCGACTGCGCACACAACATAACCAAACAAAAGATAATACCTGGCCAATCAATCCAATGGAAACTCATAGGCAACACAGTCCATTGGACTAGGCAATTACACGCAGCCATATAAAGTCCATGGGCTTTGCCTCAGAGTCAAACCCACAATTTCTCGCAGCCCAAGCAAAGAGCCTACCACTACACCAAGACAGAGAAGTTGGAAACTGAGTTTACATTAGTTCACATAATCCTAGTGACTGCGCACACAACATGGCCAAACAAAAGCAAAAGACAGTACCTGGCCTATCAATCCAATGGGAACTCATAGGCAAAACAGTTAATTGAAATAGGCAATTACATGCAGCCATACAAACTCCAGGGGCCTTGCCTCAGAGTCGAACCCACAACCTCTGGTAGCTTAAGCAAAGAGACTACCACTACACCAACACAGAGAAGTAGGTGAATGACTCTACATTAATTCACATAATCCTAGTGACTGCGCACACAACATTGCCAAACAAAAGAAAAAGACAGTACCTGGCCTATCAATCCAATAGAAACTCATAAGAAAAACAATCAATTGGACTAGGCAATTACATGCAGCCATACAAAGTCCATGGGCCTTGCCTCAAAGTCGAACTCACAACCTCTCGCAGCTCAAGCAAAGAGCCTACCACTACACCAACACAGAGAAATGTAAACCTGACTCTACATTATTTCACATAATCCTAGTGACTGCGCACACAACATGGCCAAACGAAAACAAAAGACAGTAACTGGCCTATCAATCCAATAGAAACTCATAGGCAACACAGTCCATTGGACTAAGCAATTACATGCAGCCATTCAAAGTCCATGAGCCTTGCATTAGAGTCGAACCCACAACCTCTCGCAGCCCAAGCAAAGAGCCTACCACTACACCAACACAGAGAAGTGGGAAACTGACTCTACATTAATTCCCATAACCCTAGTGACTGCGCACACAACATGGTCAAACAAAAGCAAAAGGCAGTACCTGGCCTATCAATCCAATGGAAACTCATAGGCAACATAGTCCATTGGACTAGGCAATTACATGCAGCCATACAAAGTCCATGGGCCTTGCCTCAGAGTCAAACCCACAACCTCTGGCAGAACAAGCAAAGAGCCTACAACTACAAAAACACAAAGAAGTAGGAAGCTGCGTCTACATTAATTCACATAATCCTAGTGACTGCGCACACAACATGGCCAAACAAAAGCAGAAGACATTACCTAGCCTATCAAGCCAATGGAAACTCATAGGCAACACAGTCAATTGAACTAGGCGATTACATGCAGCCATACAAACTCCATGGGCCTTGCCTCAGAGTCGAACCCACAATTTCTCGCAGCCCAAGCAAAGAGCCTGCCACTACACCAACACAGAGAAGTTGGAATCTGAGTTTACATTAGTTCACATAATCCTAGTGACTGCGCACACAACATGGCCAAACAAAAGCAAAAGACAGTACCTGGCCTATCAATCCGATGGGAACTCATAGGCAACACAGTCAATTGAACTAGGCGATTACATGCAGCCATACAAACTCCATGGGCATTGCCTCAGAGTCGAACCCACAACCTCTCGCAGCTTAAGCAAAGAGACTACCACTACACCAACACAGAGAATTAGGTGAATGACTCTACATTAATTCACATAATCCTAGTGACTGCGCACACAACATGGCCAAACAAAAGCAAAAGACAGTACCTGGCCTATTAATCCAATGGAAACTCATAGGCAACGCAATCCTTTGGACTAGGCAATAACATGCAGCCATACAAAGTCCATGGGCCTTGCCTCAGAGTCAAAACCACTACCTCTCAAAGTCGAAGCAAAGAGCCTACCACTACACCAACACAGAGAAGTGCGAAATTGACTCAACATAAATTCACATAATCCTAGTGACTGCGCACACAACATGGCCAAACAAAAGCAATAGACAGTCCCTGGCCTATCAATCCAATGGAAACTCATAGACAACATAGTCCATTGGACTAGGCAATTACATGCAGCCATACAAAGTCCATGGGCCTTGCCTCAGAGTCGAACTCACAACCTCTCGCAGCCCAAGAAAAAAGCCTACCACTACATCAACACAGAGAAGTGTGAAACTGACTCTACATTAATTCACATAATCCTAGTGACTGCGCACACAACATGGCCAAACAAAAGCAAAAGACAGTACCTGGCCTATCATTCCAATTGAAACTCATAGGTAACATAGTCCATTGGACTAGGCAATAACATGCAGCCATACAAAGTCCATGGGCCTTGCCTCAAAGTTGAACTCACAACCTCTCGCAGCTCTAGCAAAGAGCCTACAACTACACCAACACAGAGAAATGTGAACCTGACTCTACATTAATTCACATAATCCTAGTGACTGCGCACACAACATGGCCAAACAAAAGCAAAAGACAGTACCTGGCCTATAAATCCAATAGAAACTCATAGGCAACACAGTCCATTGGACTAGACAATTACATGGAGACATACAAAGTCCATGGGCCTTGCCTCAGAGTCAAACCCACAACCTCTCGCAGCCAAGCAAAGAGCCTACCACTACACCAACACAGAGAAGTGGGAAACTGATTCTACATTAATTCACATAATCCTACCGACTGCGCACACAACTTGGCCAAACAAAAGAAAATACCTGGCCTATCAATCCAATGGAAACTCATAGGCAACACAGTCCATTAGACTAGGCAAATACATGCAGCCATACAAAGCCCATGGGCCTTGCCCCAGAGTCGAACCCACAACCTCTTGTAGCCCAAGCAAAGAGCCTACAAATACACCAACACAGAGAAGTGGAAAACTGATTCTACATTAATTCACATAATCCTAGTGACTGCGCACACAACATGGCCAAACAAAAGCAAAAGACATTACCTGGCCTATAAATCCAATAGAAACTCATAGGCAAAGCAATCAATTGGACTAGGCAATTACATGCAGCCATACAAAGTCCATGGGCCTTGCCTCAGAGTCGAACCCACAACCTCTTGTAGCCCAAGCAAAGAGCCTACCACTACACCAACACAGAGAAGTTGGTACAGAGTTTACATTAGTTCACATAATCCTAGTGACTGTGCACACAACATGGCCAAACAAAAGCAAAAGACAGTCCCTGGCCTATCAATCCAATGGAAACTCATATACAACATAGTCCATTGGACTAGGCAATTACATGCAGCCATACAAAGTCCATGGGCCTTGCCTCAGAGTCAAACCCACAACCTCTGGCAGAACAAGCAAAGAGCTTACAACTACACCAACACAAAAAAGTAGGAAGCTGCGTCTACATTAATTTACATATTCCTAGTGACTGCGCACACAACATGGCCAAACAAAAGCAAAAGACATTACCTGGCCTATCAAGCCAATGGAAACTCATAGGCAACACAGTCCATTGGACTAAACAATTACATGCAGCCATACAAAGTCCATGGGCTTTGCCTCAGAGTCAAACCCACAATTTCTCGCATCCCAAGCAAAGAGCCTACCACTACAACAACACAGACAAGTTGGAAACTGAGTTTACATTAGTTCACATAATCCTAGTGACTGTGCACACAACATGGCGAAACAAATGCAAAAGACATTATCTGGCCTATCAATCCAATGGAAACTCATAGGCAACACAGTCCATTAGACTAGGCAAATACATGCAGCCATACAAAGTTCATGAGCCTTGCCTCAGAGTCGAACCCACAACCTCTTGGAGAACAAGCAAAGAGCCTACCACTAAACCAACACAGAGAAGTTGGAAACTGATTCTACATTAATTCACATAATCCTACCGACTGCGCACACAACATGGCTAAACAAAAGCAAAAGACAGTACCTGGCTTATCAATCCAATGGAAACTCATAGGCAACACAGTCCATTGGACTAGGCAATAACATGCAGCCATAAAAAGTCCATGGGCCTTGCCTCAGAGTCAAACCCACAACCTCTCGCAGCTCAAGCAAAGAGCCTAACACTACACCAACACAGAGAAATGTGAACCTGCCTCTACATTAATTCACATAATCCTAGTGAGTGCGCACACAACATGGCCAAACGAAAACAAAAGACAGTACCTGGCCTATCAATCCAATGGAAACTCATAGGCAACACAGTCCATTGGACTAGGCAATTACATGCAGCCATAAAAAGTCCATGGGCCTTGCCTCAGAGTCAAACCCACAACCTCTCGCAGCCCAAGCAATGAGCCTACCACTACACCAACACAGAGAAATGTGAAACTGACTCTACATTAATTCACATAATCCTAGTGACTGCGCACACAACATGGCCAAACGAAAGCAAAAGTCAATACCTGGCCTATCAATCCAATGGAAACTCATAGGCAACAAAGTCCATTGGACTAGGCAATTACATGCAGCCATAAAAAGTCCATGGGCCTTGCCTCAGAGTCAAACCCACAACCTCTCAAAGCCCAAGCAAAGAGCCTACCACTACACCAACAAAGAGAAATGTGAAACTGACTCTACATTAATTCACATATTCCTAGTGACTGCGCACACAACATGGCCAAACAAAAGCAAAAGAAAGCACCTGGCCTATCAATCCAATGGAAACTCATAGGTAACGCAGTCCATTGGACTATGCAATTACATGCAGCCATACAAAGTCCATGGGCCTTGCCTCAGAGTCGAACTCACAACCTCTCGCAGCCCAACAAAAAAGCCTACCACTTCAGCAACACAGAGAAGTGTGAAACTGTCTCTACATTAACTCACATAATCCTAGTGACTGCGCACAAAACATGGCCAAACGAAAACAAAAGACAGTACCTGGCCTATCAATCCATTGGACTAGGCAATTACATGCAGCCATACAAAGTCCATGGGCCTTGCCTCAGAGTTAAACCCACAACCTCTTACAGCCCAAGCAAAGAGCCTACCACTACACCAACACAGAGAAGTGGGAAACGGATTCTACATTAATTCACATAATCCTAGTGACTGCGCACACAACATGGCCAAACAAAAGCAAAAGACAATACCTGGCCTATCAATCCAATGGAAACTCGTAGGCAACACAGTCCATTGGACTTGACAATTACATGCAGCCATACAAAGTCCATGGGCCTTGCCTCAGAGTCAAACCCACAACCTCTGGCAGAACAAGCAAAGAGCCTACAACTACACCAACACAAAGAAGTAGGAAGTTGCGTCTACATTAATTCACATAATCCTAGTGAATGTGCACACAACATGGCCAAACAAAAGCAAAAGACATTACCTGGCCTATCAAGCCAATGGAAACTCATAGGCAACACAGTCCATTGAACTAGACAATTACATGGAGACATACAAAGTCCGTGGGCCTTGCCTCAAAGTCAAACCCACAACCTCTCGCAGCCAAGCAAAGAGCCTACCACTACACCAACACAGATAAGTGGGAAACTGATTCTACATTAATTCACATAATCCTACTGACTGCGCACACAACATGGCCAAACAAAAGACAATACCTGGCCTATCAATCCAATGGAAACTCATAGGCAACACAGTCCATTAGACTAGGCAAATACATGCAGCCATACAAAGTTCATGGGCCTTGCCTCAGAGTCGAACCCACAACTTCTTGGAGAACAAGCAAAGAGCCTACCACTAAACCAACACAGAGAAGTTGGAAACCGACTCTACATTAATTCACATAATCCTAGTGACTGCGCACACAACATGGCCAAACAAAAGCAAAAGACAGTACCTGGCCTATCAATCCAATGGAAACTCATAGGTAACACAGTACATTAGACTAGGCAATTAAATGCAGCCATACAAAGCCCATGGGCCTTGCCCCAGAGTCGAACCCACAACCTCTCGTAGCCCAAGCAAAGAGCCTACCAATACACCAACACAGAGAAGTGAAAAACTGATTCTACATTAATTCACATAATCCTAGTGACTGCGCACACAACATGGACAAACAAAAGCAAAAGACAGTACCTGGCCTATCAATCCAATAGAAACTCATAGGCAAAGCAATCAATTGGACTAGGCAATTACATGCAGCCATACAAAGTCCATGGGCCTTGCCTCAGAGTCGAACCCACAACCTCTTGTAGCCCAAGCAAAGAGCCTACCACTAAACCAACACAGAGAAGAGCGAAACTGACTCAACATAAATTCACATAATCCTAGTGACTGCACACACAACATGGCCAAACAAAAGCAAAAGACAGTCCCTGGCCTATCAATCCAATGGAAACTCATATACAACATAGTCCATTGGACTAGGCAATTACATGCAGCCATACAAAGTCCATGGGCCTTGCCTCAGAGTCAAACCCACAACCTCTGGCAGAACAAGCAAAGAGCTTACAACTACACCAACACAAAAAAGTAGGAAGGTGCGTCTACATTAATTCACATATTCCTAGAGACTGCGCACACAACATGGCCAAACAAAAGCAAAAGACATTACCTGGCCTATCAAGCCAATGGAAACTCATAGGCAACACAATCCATTGGACTAAACAATTACATGCAGCCATACAAAGTCCATGGGCTTTGCCTCTGAGTCAAACCCACAATTTGTCGCAGCCCAAGCAAAGAGCCTACCACTACACCAACACAGACAAGATGGAAACTGAGTTTACATTAGTTCACATAATCCTAGTGACTGTGCACACAACATTGCGAAACAAATGCAAAAGACATTATCTGGCCTATCAATCCAATGGAAACTCATAGGCAACACAGTCCATTAGACTAGGCAAATACATGCAGCCATACAAAGTTCATGGGCCTTGCCTCAGAGTCGAACCCACAACCTCTTGGAGAACAAGCAAACAGCCTACCACTAAACCAACACAGAGAAGTTGGAAACTGACTCTACATTAATTCACATAATCCTAGTGACTGCGCACACAACATGGCCAAACAAAAGCAAAAGACAGTACCTGGCCTATCAATCCAATGGAAACTCATAGGCAACACAGTCCATTGGACTAGACAATTACATGGAGACATACAAAGTCCATGGGCCTTGCTTCAGAGCCAAACCCACAACCTCTCGCAGCCAAGCAAAGAGCCTACCACTACACCAATACAGAGAAGTGGGAAACTGATTCTACATTAATTCACATAATCCTACCGCCTGCGCACACAACATGGCTAAACAAAAGCAAAAGACAGTACCTGGCTTATCAATCCAATGGAAACTCATAGGCAACACAGTCCATTGGACTAGGCAATAACATGCAGCCATACAAAGTCCATGGGCCTTGCCTCAAAGTCGAACTCACAACCTTTCGCAGCTCAAACAAAGAGCCTACCACTACACCAACACAGAGAAATGTGAACCTGCCTCTACATTAATTCACATAATCCTAGTGACTGCGCACACAACATGGCCAAACGAAAGCAAAAGTCCATACCTGGCCTATCAATCCAATGGAAACTCATAGGCAACACAGTCCATTGGACTAGGCAATTACATGCAGCCATAAAAAGTCCATGGGCCTTGCCTCAGAGTCAAACCCACAACTTCTCGCAGCCCAAGCAAAGATCCTACCACTACACCAACACAGAGAAATGTGAAACTGACTCTACATTAATTCACATAATCCTAGTGACTGCGCACACAACATGGCCAAACGAAAGCAAAAGTCAATACCTGGCCTATCAATCCAATGGAAACTCATAGGCAACACAGTCCAGTGGACTAGGCAAATACATGCAGTTATACAAAGTCCATGAACCTTGCATTAGAGTCAAACCCACAACTTCTCGCAGCCAAAGCAAAGAGCCTACCACTACACCAACACAGAGAAGTTTGAAACTGACTCTTCATTAACTCACATAATCCTAGTGACTGCGCACACAACATGGCCAAACGAAAGCAAAAGACAGTACCTGGCCTATCAATCCAATGGAAACTCATAGGCAACACAGTCCATTGGACTAGGCAATTACATGCAGCCATACAAAGTCCATGGGCCTTGCCTCAGAGTCGAACTCACAACCTCTCGCAGCCCAAGAAAAAAAGCCTACCGCTACAGCAACACAGAGAAGTGTGAAACTGACTCTACATTAATTCACATAATCCTAGTGACTGCGCACACAACATGGCCAAACAAAAGCAAAAGACAGTACCTGGCCTATCATTCCAATTAAAACTCATAGGCAACATAGTCCATTGGACTAGGCAATAACATGCAGCCATACAACGTCCATGGGCCTTGCCTCAAAGTCGAACTCACAACCTCTCGCAGCTCAAGCAAAGAGCCTACCACTACACCAACACAAAGAAATGTGAACCAGACTCTACATTAATTCACATAATCCTAGTGACTGCGCACACAACATGGCCAAACAAAAGCAAAAGACAGTACCTGGCCTATCAATCCAATGGAAACTCATAGGCAACACAGTCCATTGGACTAGACAATTACATGGAGACATACAAAGTCCATGGGCCTTGCCTCAGAGTCAAACCCACAACCTCGCGCAGCCAAGCAAAGAGCCTACCACTACACCAACACAGAAAAGTGGGAAACTGGTTCTACATTAATTCACATAATCCTACTGACTGCGCACACAACATGGCCAAACAAAAGCAAAAGTCAGTACCTGGCTTATCAATCCAATGGAAACTCATAGGCAACACAGTCCATTGGACTAGAAAATTACATGGAGACATACAAAGTCCATGGGCCTTGCCTCAGAGTCAAACCCTCAACCTCTCGCAGCCAAGCAAAGAGCCTACCACTACACCAACACAGAGAAGTGGGAAACTGATTCTACATTAATTCACATAATCCTACCGACTGCGCACACAACATGGCTAAACAAAAGACAATACCTGGCCTATCAATTCAATGGAAACTCATAGGCAACACAGTCCATTGGACTTGGCAATTACATGCAGCCATACAAAGTCCATGGGCTTTGCCTAAAAGTCAAACCCACAACTTCTCGCAGCCCAAGCAAAGAGCCTACCACTACACCAACACAGAGAAGTGGGAAACTGATTCTACATTAATTCACATAATCCTACCGACTGCGCACACAACATGGCCAAACAAAAGACAATACCTGGCCTATCAATCCAATGGAAACTCATAGGCAACACAGTCCATTAGACTAGTCAAATACATGCAGCCATACAAAGTTCATGGGCCTTGCCTCAGAGTCGAACCCACATCCTCTTGGAGAACAAGCAAAGAGCCTACCACTAAACCAACACAGAGAAGTTGGAAACTGACTCTACATTAATTCACATAATCCTAGTGACTGCGCACACAACATGGCCAAACAAAAGCAAAAGACATTACCTGGCCTATCAATCCAATGTAAACTCATAGGTAACACAGTACATTGGACTAGGCAATTGCATGCAGCCATACAAAGCCCATGGGCCTTGCCCCAGAGTCAAACCCACAACCTCTCGTAGCCCAAGCAAAGAGCCTACCAATACACCAACACAGAGAAGTGGAAAACAGATTCTACATTAATTCACATAATCCTAGTGACTGCGCACACAACATGGCCAAACAAAAGCAAAAGACGGTACCTGGCCTATCAATCCAATGGAAACTTATAGGCAACGCAATCAATTGGACTAGGCAATTACATGCAGCCATACAAAGTCCATGGGCCTTGTCTCAGAGTCAAACCCACAACCTCTCTCAGCCCAAGCAAAGAGCCTACCACTACACCAACACAGAGAAGAGCGAAACTGACTCAACATAAATTCACATAATCCTAGTGACTGCGCACACAACATGGCCAAACAAAAGCAAAAGACAGTCCCTGGCCTATCAATCCAATGGAAACTCATAGAGAACATAGTCCATTGGACTAGGCAATTACATGCAGCCATACAAAGTCCATGGGCCTTGCCTCAGAGTCGAACTCACAACCTCTCGCAGCCCAAGAAAAAAGCCTACCACTACACCAACACAGAGAAATGTGAACCTGACTCTACATTAATTCACATAATCCTAGTAATGTACTGTGTTACCTATGAGTTTACATTGGATTGATAGGCCAGGTAATGTCTTTTGCTTTTGTTTGGCCATGTTGTGTGCGCAGTCACTAGGATTATGTGAATTAATGTAGAGTCGGTTTCCAACTTCTCTGTGTTGGATTAGTGGTAGGCTCTTTGCTTGTTCTCCAAGAGGATGTGGGTTCGACTCTGAGGCAAGGCCCATGAACTTTATATGGCTGCATGTATTTGCCTAGTCTAATGGACTGTGTTGCCTATGAGTTTCCATTGGATTGATAGGCCAGGTATTGTCTTTTGTTTGGCCATGTTGTGTGCGCAGTCGGTAGGATTATGTGAATTAATGTAGAATCAGTTTCCCACTTCTCTGTGTTGGTGTAGTGGTAGGCTCTTTGCTTGGCTGCGAGAGGTTGTGGGTTTGACTCTGAGGAAAGGCCCATGGACTTTGTATGTCTCCATGTAATTGTCTAGTCCAATGGACTGTGTTGCCTATGATTTTCCATTGGATTGATAGGCCAGGTACTGTCTTTTGCTTTTGTTTGGCCATGTTGTGTGCGCAGTCACTAGGATTATGTGAATTAATGTAAACTCAGTTACCAACTTCTCTGTGTTGGTGTAGTGGTAGGCTCTTTGCTTGGGCTGCGAGAAGTTGTGGGTTTGACTTTTAGGCAAAGCCCATGGACTTTGTATGGCTGCATGTAATTGCCTAGTCCAATGGACTGTGTTGCCTATGAGTTTCCATTGAATTGATAGGCCAGGTATTGTCTTTTGTTTGGCCGTGTTGTGTGCGCAGTCGGTAGGATTGTGTGAATTAATGTAGAATTAGTTTCCCACTTCTCTGTGTTGGTTTAGGGGTAGGCTCTTTGCTTAAGCTGCGAGAGGTTGTGGGTTCGACTCTGAGGCAAGGCCCATGGAGTTTGTATGGCTGCATGTAATTGCGTAGTTCAATTGACTGTGTTGCCTATGAGTTCCCATTGGATTGATAGGCCAGGTACTGCCTTTTGCTTATGTTTGGCCATGTTGTGTTCGCAGTCACTAGGATTATGTGAATTAATGTAGAGTCAGGTTCACATTTCTCTGTGTTGGTGTAGTGGTAGGCTCTTTGCTTGAGCTGCGAGAGGTTGTGAGTTAGACTTTGAGGCAAGGCCCATGGACTTTGTATGGCTGCATGTTATTGCCTAGTCCAATGGACTATGTTGCCTATGAGTTTCAATTGGATTGATAGGCCAGGTACTGTCTTTTGCTTTTGTTTGGCCATGTTGTGTTCGCAGTCACTAGGATTATGTGAATTAATGTAGAGTCATTCACCTACTTCTCTGTGTTGGTGTAGTTGTAGTCTTTTGCTTAAGCTGTGAGAGGTTGTGGGTTCGACTCTGAGGCAAAGCACATGGAGTTTGTATGGCAGCATGTAATTGCCTAGTTCAATTGACTGTGTTGCCTATGAGTTTCCATTGAATTGATAGGCCAGGTATTGTCTTTTGTTTGGCCATGTTGTGTGCGCAGTCACTAGGATTATGTGAACTAATGTAAACTCAGTTTCCAACTTCTCTGTGTTGGTGTAATCGTAGGCTATTAACTTGGGCTGCGAGAAATTGTGGGTTTGACTCTGAGGCAAAGCCCATGGACTTTGTATGGCTGCATGTAATTGCCAAGTCCAATGGACTGTGTTGCCTATGAGTTTCCTTTGAATTGATAGGCCAGGTATTGTCTTTTGTTTGGCCATGTTGTGTGCGCAGTCAGTAGGATTATTTGAATTAATGTAGAATCAGTTTCCCACTTCTCTGTGTTGGTGTAGTGGTAGGCTCTTTGCTTGGGCTGCGAGAGGTTGTGGGTTCGACTCTAATGCAAGGCCCATGGACTTTGTATGGCTGCATGTAATTGCCTAGTCCAATGTACTGAGTTAGTTTTGAGTTTCCATTGGATTGATAGGCCAGGTACTGTCTTTTGCTTTTGTTTGGCCATGTTGTGTGCGCAGTCACTAGGATTCTGTGAATTAATGTAGAGTCTGTTTCCAACTTCTCTGTGTTGGTTTAGTGGTAGGCTATTTGCTTGTTCTCCAAGAGGTGGTGGGTTCGACTCTGAGGCAAGGCCCATTAACTTTGTATGACTTTGCTTAGTCTAATGGACTATGTTGCCTATGATTTCATTGGATTGATAGGCCAGATAATATCTTTTGCATTTGTTTGGCCATGTTGTGTGCGCAGTCACTAGGATTATGTGAATTAATGTAGAGTCATTTACCTACTTCTCTGTGTTGGTGTAGTGGTAGTCTCTTTGCTTAAGCTGCGAAAGGTTGTTGGGTCGACTTTGAGGCAAGGCCCATGGAGTTTGTATTGCTGCATGTAATTGCCTATTTTAGTTGACTGTGTTACCTATGAGTTCCTATTGGATTGATAGGCCAGGTACTACCTTTTGCTTTTGTTTGGCCATGTTGTGTGCGCAGTCACTAGGATTATGTGAACTAATGTAAACTCAGTTTTCAACTTCTCTGTGTTGGTGTAGTGGTAGGCACTTTGCTTGGGCTGCGAGAAAATGTGGGTTTGACTCTGAGGCAAAGCCCATAGACTTTGTATGGCTGCATGTAATTGCCTAGTCCAATGTACTGTGTTGCCTATGAGTTTTCATTGGACTGATAGGCCAGGTAATGTCTTTTGTTTGGTTATGTTGTGTGCGAAGTCGGTAGGATTATGTGAATTAATGTAGAATCAGTTTCCCACTTCTCTGTGTTGGTGTAGTGGAAGGCGCTTTGCTTGGCTGCGAGAGGTTGTGGGTTTGACTCTGAGGCAAGGCCCATGGACTTTGTATGGCTGCATGTAATTGCCTAGTTCAATGGACTGTGTTGCCTATGAGTTTCCATTGGCTTGATAGGCCAGGTATTGTCTTTTGCTTCTGTTTGGCCATGTTGTGTGCGCAGTCACTAGGATTATGTGAATTAATGTAGATGCAGCTTCCTACTTCTTTGTGTTGGTGTGGTTGTAGGCTCTTTGTTTGTTCTGCCAAAGGTTGTGGGATAGACTCTGAGGCAAGGCCCATGGACTCTGTATGGCTGCATGTAATTGCCTAGTCCAATGGATGGGGTTGCCTCTGAGTTTCCATTGGATTGATAGGCCAGGTACTGTCTTTTGCTTTCGTTTGGCCATGTTGTGTGCGCAGTCACTAGGATTATGTGAATTAATGTAGAATCTGTTTTCCACTTCTCTGTGTTGGTGTATTGGTAGGATCTTTGCTTGGGCTGCGAGAAGTTGTGGGTTTGACTCTGAGGCAAGGCCCATGGACTTTTTATGGCTGCATGTAATTGCCTAGTCCAATGGACTGTGTTGCCTATGAGTTTCCATTGGATTGATAGGCCAGGTATGGACTTTTGCTTTCGTTTGGCCATGTTGTGTGCGCAGTCACTAGGATTATGTGAATTAATGTAGAGGCAGGTTCACATTTCTCTGTGTTGGTGTAGTGGTAAGCTCTTTGCTTGAGCTGCGAGAGGTTGTGAGTTCGACTTTGAGGCAAGGCCCATGGACTTTGTATGGCTGCATGTTATTGCCTAGTCCAATGGACTGTGTTGCCTATGAGTTTCCATTGGATTGATAAGCCAGGTACTGTCTTTTGCTTTTGTTTAGCCATGTTGTGTGCGCAGTCGGTAGGATTATGTGAATTAATGTAGAATCAGTTTCCCACTTCTCTGTATTGGTGTAGTGGTAGGCTCTTTGCTTGGCTGCAAGAGGTTGTGGGTTTGACTCTGAAGCAAGGCCCATGGACTTTGTATGTCTCCATGTAATTGTCTAGTCCAATGGACTGTGTTGCCTATGAGTTTCCATTGGATTGATAGGCCAGGTACTGTCTTTTGCTTTTGTTTGGCCATGTTGTGTGCGCAGTCACTAGGATTATGTGAATTAATGTAGAGTCAGTTCCCAACTTCTCTGTGTTGGTTTAGTGGTAGGCTCTTTGCTTGTTCTCCAAGAGGTTGTGGGTTCGACTCTGAGGCAAGGCCCATGAACTTTGTATGGCTGCATGTATTTGCCTAGTCTAATGGACTGTGTTGCCTATGAGTTTCCATTGGATTGATAGGCCAGATAATGTATTTTGCATTTGTTTCGCAATGTTGTGTGCACAGTCACTAGGATTATGTGAACTAATGTAAACTCAAAAGAACCAATTGAATGACCAAAAAGTAAAGATAGCTACACTCATTTAAGCAGTAAGAACCTATAAAGATGTGAGTGAACCAGCCAATATAAAAGTATATAATCTTTATTGAAAAATTTGTTAAAAGACAAACACATAAAACAGACAATGATGAGGACACATACAATTAACCTCAGGTGAACCAAAATATACAAGCAATAAATAGCATAAGTGCATAATGGTCATGTATCGGAAAAAAAGTGCACCAAAAAAGGGGTGCTGTCCAAGTTTCTTTGAAGAGCCAATAGTCTTTAGGTAGATGAAGAGTGTCCCAAAGAACACCAATAAGGTGGAACTATATTAAATTTCAAGCTAAACAAAGCTTTTTTCTTCATTCAAGACTAAATGTATGAGAGCCACAATCCTATTGCTACAAAACGTGGCATATAACAGGGGAAACAAAGAATACATGTGTCTATGATATTAACAGGATATAATCCTATAAGATGCAAACATAATAGTTTATAAAAAGCAAATCCTGAATGGATCAGGTGGTATAACCACAACAATGTTTCCAAATGCCTACAGTCCCAAACAGGGGAGAAGCAGGATCTCAACCATACATATAAAGAAAAGGCAGAAACTGACACAGACCAGGAAGATAATAACCTGAGGATAAAGGTACCCCGACACGTGTTTCCCCTTGGAAGAAGCTTTTCTGCGAAACACGTGTCGGGGTACCTTTATCCTCAGGTTATTATCTTCCTGGTCTGTGTCTTTGTGGGCTTGCCACTCAGTGCTAAGGTTGGTTCTTATGGCTGACTTTGTTCCCTTGTAGGGGCAAATTACTGTGGTATTGCAGCCATGCTGCCTTTCTGTGGGCTATAGTACTGGGAATATGGCTTTTTAGTCTGGGCCCTGTAACACCCTTCTGGTGTGTGTTTTTGTGGATTCACCACAGTGTTTGGGTCGGTCCTATGGCTGACTCTGTTTCCTTGTAAAGGTATAGTACTGTGGTAATACAGCCATTCCGCCCTTCTATCTGATTATAACACTGGGAATATGGCCTCCTAGTCCAGCCCTGTGAAAAAAGTGTTATATTTTGACACTTGTGTCAGTTTCTCCCTTTTCTTTATATGTATGGTTGAGATCCTGCTTCTCCCCTGTTTGGGACTGTAGGCATTTGGAAACATTGTTGTGGTTATACCACCTGATCCATTCAGGATTTGCTTTTTGTAAACTATTATGTTTGCATCTTATAGGATTATATCCTGTTAATATCATAGACACATGTATTCTTTGTTTCCCCTGTTATATGCCACGTTTTGTAGCAATAGGATTGTGGCTCTCATACATTTAGTCTTGAATGAAGAAAAAAGCTTTGTTTAGCTTGAAATTTAATATAGTTCCACCTTATTGGTGTTCTTTGGGACACTCTTCATCTACCTAAAGACTATTGGCTCTTCAAAGAAACTTGGACAGCACCCCTTTTTTGGTGCACTTTTTTTCCGATACATGACCATTATGCACTTATGCTATTTATTGCTTGTATATTTTGGTTCACCTGAGGTTAATTGTATGTGTCCTCATCATTGTCTGTTTTATGTGTTTGTCTTTTAACAAATTTTTCAATAAAGATTATATACTTTTATATTGGCTGGTTCACTCACATCTTTATAGGTTCTTAATGTAAACTCAGTTTCCATCTTGTCTGTGTTGGTGTAGTGGTAGGCTCTTTGCTTGGGCTGCGAGAAATTGTGGGTTTGACTCAGAGGCAAAGCCCATGGACTTTGTATGGCTGCATGTAATTGTTTAGTCCAATGGACTGTGTTGCCTATGAGTTTCCATTGGCTTGATAGGCCAGGTAATGTCTTTTGCTTTTGTTTGGCCATGTTGTGTGCGCAGTCTCTAGGAATATGTGAATTAATGTAGACGCACCTTCCTACTTTTTTGTGTTGGTGTAGTTGTAAGCTCTTTGCTTGTTCTGCCAGAGGTTGTGGGTTTGACTCTGAGGCAAGGCCCATGGACTTTGTATGGCTGCATGTAATTGCCTAGTCCAATGTACTATGTTGTATATGAGTTTCCATTGGATTGATAGGCCAGGGACTGTCTTTTGCTTTTGTTTGGCCATGTTGTGTGCGCAGTCACTAGGATTATGTGAATTTATGTTGAGTCAGTTTCGCTCTTCTCTGTGTTGGTGTAGTGGTAGGCTCTTTGCTTGGGCTACAAGAGGTTGTGGGTTCGACTCTGAGGCAAGGCCCATGGACTTTGTATGGCTGCATGTAATTGCCTAGTCCAATTGATTGCTTTGCCTATGAGTTTCTATTGGATTGATAGGCCAGGTACTGTCTTTTGCTTTTGTTTGGCCATGTTGTGTGCGCAGTCACTAGGATTATGTGAATTAATGTAGAATCAGTTTTTCACTTCTCTGTGTTGGTGTATTGGTAGGCTCTTTGCTTGGGCTACGAGAGGTTGTGGGTTCGACTCTGGGGCAAGGCCCATGGGCTTTGTATGGCTGCATTTAATTGCCTATGATAATGTACTGTGTTACCTATGAGTTTCCATTGGATTGATAGGCCAGGACTGTCTTTTGCTTTTGTTTCGCCATGTTGTGTGCGCAGTCACTAGGATTATGTGAATTAATGTAGAGTCGGTTTCCAACTTCTCTGTGTTGGTTTAGTGGTAGGCTCTTTGCTTGTTCTCCAAGAAGTTGTGGGTTCGACTCTGAGGCAAGGCCCATGAACTTTGTATGGCTGCATGTATTTGCCTAGTCTAATGGACTGTGTTGCCTATGAGTTTCCATTGGATTGATAGGCCAGGTATTGTCTTTTGTTTGGCCATGTTGTGTGCGCAGTCGGTAGGATTATGTGAATTAATGTAGAATCAGTTTCCCACTTATCTGTGTTGGTGTAGTGGTAGGCTCTTTGCTTGGCTGCGAGAAGTTGTGGGTTTGACTCTGAGGCAAGGCCCATGGACTTTGTATGTCTCCATGTAATTGTCTAGTTCAATGGACTGTGTTGCCTATGAGTTTCCATTGGCTTGATAGGCCAGGTAATGTCTTTTGC
The DNA here is from genome assembly GCF_048569485.1 of Anomaloglossus baeobatrachus. NCBI lineage: Eukaryota > Metazoa > Chordata > Amphibia > Anura > Aromobatidae > Anomaloglossus > Anomaloglossus baeobatrachus. Next base: position 35,997 of record NW_027442091.1, on the reverse strand, counting down.
TTTTGTTTGGCCATGTTGTGTGCACATTCACTAGGATTATGTGAATTAATGTAGACGCAGCTTCCTACTTCTTTGTGTTGGTGTAGTTGTAGGCTCTTTGCTTGTTCTGCCAGAGGTTGTGGGTTTGACTCTGAGGCAAGGCCCATGGACTTTGTATGGCTGCATGTAATTGCCAAGTCCAATGGACTGTGTTGCCTACGAGTTTCCATTGGATTGATAGGCCAGGTATTGTCTTTTGCTTTTGTTTGGCCATGTTGTGTGCGCAGTCACTAGGATTATGTGAATTAATGTAGAATCCGTTTCCCACTTCTCTGTGTTGGTCTAGTGGAAGCTGCTTTGCTTGGCTGCGAGAGGTTGTTGGTTTGACTCTGCGGCATGGCCCATGGACTTTGTATGGCTGCATGTAATCGCCTAGTTCAATGGACTGTGTTGCCTATGAGTTTCCATTGGCCTGATAGGCCAGGTAATGTCTTTTGATTTTGTTTGGCCATGTTGTGTGCGCATTCACTAGGATTATGTGAATTAATGTAGACGCAGCTTCCTACTTCTTTGTGTTGGTGTAGTTGTAGGCTCTTTGCTTGTTCTGCCAGAGGTTGTGGGTTTGACTCTGAGGCAAGGCCCATGGACTTTGTGAGGCTGCATGTAATTGCCTATTCCAATGGACTATGTTGTCTATGAGTTTCCATTGGATTGATAGGCAAGGGACTGTCTTTAGCTTTTGTTTGGCCATGTTGTGTGCGCAGTCACTAGGATTATGTGAATTTATGTTGAGTCAGTTTCGCACTTCTCTGTGTTGGTGTAGTGGTAGGCTCTTTGCTTGGGCTGTGAGAGGTTGTGGGTTTGACTCTGAGGCAAGGCCCATGGACTTTGTATGGCTGCATGTAATTGCCTAGTCCAATGGATTGATAGGCCAGGTACTGTCTTTTGTTTTCGTTTGGCCATGTTTTGTGCGCAGTCACTAGGATTATGTGAGTTAATGTAGAGACAGTTTCATACTTCTCTGTGTTGCTGAAGTGGTAGGCTTTTTTGTTGGGCCTGCGAGAGGTTGTGAGTTCGACTCTGAGGCAAGGCCCATGGACTTTGTATGGCTGCATGTAATTGCCTAGTCCAATGGATTGATAGGCCAGGTGCTTTCTTTTGCTTTTGTTTGGCCATGTTGTGTGCGCAGTCACTAGGAATATGTGAATTAATGTAGAGTCAGTTTCACATTTCTCTTTGTTGGTGTAGTGGTAGGCTCTTTGCTTGGGCTGTGAGAGGTTGTGGGTTTGACTCTGAGGCAAGGCCCATGGACTTTTTATGGCTGCATGTAATTGCCTAGTCCAATGGACTTTGTTGCCTATGAGTTTCCATTGGATTGATAGGCCAGGTATTGACTTTTGCTTTCGTTTGGCCATGTTGTGTGGGCAGTCACTAGGATTATGTGAATTAATGTAGAGTCAGTTTCACATTTCTCTGTGTTGGTGTAGTGTTAGGCTCTTTGCTTGGGCTGCGAGAGGTTGTGGGTTTGACTCTGAGGCAAGGCCCATGGACTTTTTATGGCTGCATGTAATTGCCTAGTCCAATGGACTGTGTTGCCTATGAGTTTCCATTGGATTGATAGGCCAGGTACTGTCTTTTGTTTTCGTTTGGCCATGTTGTGTGCGCACTCTCTAGGATTATGTGAATTAATGTAGAGGCAGGTTCACATTTCTCTGTGTTGGTGTAGTGGTAGGCTCTTTGCTTGAGCTGCGAGAGGTTGTGGGTTTGACTCTGAGGCAAGGCCCATGGACTTTTTATGGCTGCATGTTATTGCCTAGTCCAATGGACTGTGTTGCCTATGAGTTTCCATTGGATTGATAAGCCAGGTACTGTCTTTTGCTTTTGTTTAGCCATGTTGTGTGCGCAGTCGGTAGGATTATGTGAATTAATGTAGAATCAGTTTCCAACTTCTCTGTGTTGGTTTAGTGGTAGGCTCTTTGCTTGTTCTCCAAGAGGTTGTGGGTTCGACTCTGAGGCAAGGCCCATGAACTTTGTATGGCTGCATGTATTTGCCTAGTCTAATGGACTGTGTTGCCTATGAGTTTCCATTGGATTGATAGGCCAGATAATGTCTTTTGCATTTGTTTCGCCATGTTGTGTGCACAGTCACTAGGATTATGTGAACTAATGTAAACTCAGTTTCCAACTTGTCTGTGTTGGTGTTTTGGAGGCTCTTTGCTTGGGCTGCGAGAAATTGTGGGTTTGACTCTGAGGCAAAGCCCATGGACTTTGTATGGCTGCATGTAATTGTTTAGTCCAATGGACTGTGTTGCCTATGAGTTTCCATTGGCTTGATAGGCCAGGTAATGTCTTTTGCTTTTGTTTGGCCATGTTGTGTGCGCAGTCGCTAGGAATATGTAAATTAATGTAGACGCAGCTTCCTACTTTTTTGTGTTGGTGTAGTTGTAAGCTCTTTGCTTGGGCTACAAGAGGTTGTGGGTTCGACTCTGAGGCAAGGCCCATGGACTTTGTATGGCTGCATGTAATTGCCTAGTCCAATTGATTGCTTTGCCTATGAGTTTCTATTGGATTTATAGGCCAGGTAATGTCTTTTGCTTTTGTTTGGCCATGTTGTGTGCGCAGTCACTAGGATTATGTGAATTAATGTAGAATCAGTTTTCCACTTCTCTGTGTTGGTGTATTTGTAGGCTCTTTGCTTGGGCTACAAGAGGTTGTGGGTTCGACTCTGGGGCAAGGCCCATGGGCTTTGTATGGCTGCATGTATTTGCCTAGTCTAATGGACTGTGTTGCCTATGAGTTTCCATTGGATTGATAGGCCAGGTATTTTCTTTTGTTTGGCCATGTTGTGTGCGCAGTCGGTAGGATTATGTGAATTAATGTAGAATCAGTTTCCCACTTCTCTGTGTTGGTGTAGTGGTAGGCTCTTTGCTTGGCTGCGAGAGGTTGTGGGTTTGACTCTGAGGCAAGGCCCATGGACTTTGTATGGCTGCATGTTATTGCCTAGTCCAATGGACTATGTTACCTATGAGTTTCAATTGGAATGATAGGCCAGGTACTGTCTTTTGCTTTTGTTTGGCCATGTTGTGTGCGCAGTCACTAGGATTATGTGAATTAATGTAGAATCATTCTCCTACTTCTCTGTGTTGGTGTAGTGGTAGGCTCTTTGCTTGGGCTTTGAGAGGTAGTGGTTTTGACTCTGAGGCAAGGCCCATGGACTTTGTATGGCTGCATGTTATTGCCTAGTCCAAAGGATTGCGTTGCCTATGAGTTTCCATTGGATTAATAGGCCAGGTACTGTCTTTTGCTTTTGTATGGCCATGTTGGTTGCGCAGTCACTAGGATTATGTGAATTAATGTAGAGTCATTCACCTAATTCTCTGTGTTGGTGTAGTGGTAGTCTCTTTGCTTAAGCTGCGAGAGGTTGTGGGTTCGACTCTGAGGCAAGGCCCATGGAGTTTGTATGGCTGCATGTAATCGCCTAGTTCAATTGACTGTGTTGCCTATGAGTTCCCATCGGATTGATAGGCCAGGTACTGTCTTTTGCTTTTGTTTGGCCATGTTGTGTGCGCAGTCACTAGGATTATGTGAACTAATGTAAACTCAGATTCCAATTTCTCTGTGTTGGTGTAGTGGTAGGCTCTTTGCTTGGGCTGCGAGATGTTGTGGGTTCGACTCTGAGGCAAGGCCCATGGAGTTTGTATGGCTGCTTGTAATTGCCTAGTTCAATTGACTGTGTTGCCTATGAGTTTCTATTGGCTTGATAGGCTAGGTAATGTCTTCTGCTTTTGTTTGGCCATGTTGTGTGCGCAGTCACTAGGATTATGTGAATTAATGTAGACGCAGCTTCCTACTTCTTTGTGTTTTTGTAGTTGTAGGCTCTTTGCTTGTTCTGCCAGAGGTTGTGGGTTTGACTCTGAGGCAAGGCCCATGGACTTTGTATGGCTGCATGTAATTGCCTAGTCCAATGGACTATGTTGCCTATGAGTTTCCATTGGATTGATAGGCCAGGTACTGCCTTTTGCTTTTGTTTGACCATGTTGTGTGCGCAGTCACTAGGGTTATGGGAATTAATGTAGAGTCAGTTTCCCACTTCTCTGTGTTGGTGTAGTGGTAGGCTCTTTGCTTGGGCTGCGAGATGTTGAGGGTTCGACTCTAATGCAAGGCTCATGGACTTTGAATGGCTGCATGTAATTGCTTAGTCCAATGGACTGTGTTGCCTATGAGTTTCTATTGGATTGATAGGCCAGTTACTGTCTTTTGTTTTCGTTTGGCCATGTTGTGTGCGCAGTCACTAGGATTATGTGAAATAATGTAGAGTCAGGTTTACATTTCTCTGTGTTGGTGTAGTGGTAGGCTCTTTGCTTGAGCTGCGAGAGGGAGCACAGAGAAGTAGAAGAATGATTCTACATTAATTCACATAATCCTAGTGACTGCGCACACAACATGGCCAAACAAAAGCAAAAGACAGTACCTGGCCTATCATTCCAATTGAAACTCATGGGTAACATAGTCCATTGGACTAGGCAATAACATGCAGCCATACAAAGTCCATGGGCCTTGCCTCAGAGTCGAACTCACAACCTCTCGCAGCCCAAGAAAAAAGCCTACCACTACAGCAACACAGAGAAGTGTGAACCTGACTCTACATTAATTCACATAATCCTAGTGACTGCGCACACAACATGGCCAAACAAAAGCAAAAGACAGTACCTGGCCCATCAATCCAATGGAAACTCATAGGCAACACAGTCCATTGGACTAGACAATTACCTGGAGACATACAAAGTCCATGGGCCTTGTCTCAGAGTCAAACCCACAACCTCTCGCAGCCAAGCAAAGAGCCTACAAATACACCAACACAGAGAAGTGGAAAACTGAGTTTACATTAGTTCACATAATCCTAGTGACTGTGCACACAACATGGCGAAACAAATGCAAAAGACATTATCTGGCCTATCAATCCAATGGAAACTCATAGGCAACACAGTCCACTGGACTAGGCAATAACATGCAGCCATAAAAAGTCCATGGGCCTTGCCTCAGAGTCAAACCCACAACCTCTCGCAGCTCAAGCAAAGAGCCTACCACTACACCAACACAGAGAAATGTGAACCTGCCTCTACATTAATTCACATAATCCTAGTGAGTGCGCACACAACATGGCCAAACGAAAACAAAAGACAGTACCTGGCCTATCAATCCAATGGAAACTCATAGGCAACACAGTCCATTGGACTAGGCAATTACATGCAGCCATAAAAAGTCCATGGGCCTTGCCTCAGAGTCAAACCCACAACCTCTCGCAGCCCAAGCAAAGAGCCTAACACTACACCAACACAGAGAAATGTGAACCTGACTCTACATTAATTCACATATTCCTAGTGACTGCGCACACAACATGGCCAAACAAAAGCAAAAGAAAGCACCTGGCCTATCAATCCAATGGAAACTCATAGGCAACACAGTCCATTGGACTAGGCAATTACATGCAGCCATAAAAAGTCCATGGGCCTTGCCTCAGAGTCGAACTCACAACCTCTCGCAGCCCAACAAAAAAGCCTACCACTTCAGCAACACAGAGAAGTATGAAACTGTCTCTACATTAACTCACATAATCCTAGTGACTGCGCACAAAACATGGCCAAACGAAAACAAAAGACAGTACCTGGCCTATCAATCCATTGGACTAGGCAATTACATGCAGCCATACAAAGTCCATGGGCCTTGCCTCAGAGTCAAACCCACAACCTCTCACAGCCCAAGCAAAGAGCCTACCACTACACCAACACAGAGAAGTGCGAAACTGACTCAACATAAATTCACATAATCCTAGTGACTGCGCACACAACATGGCCAAACAAAAGCTAAAGACAGTCCCTTGCCTATCAATCCAATGGAAACTCATAGACAACATAGTCCATTGGACTAGGCAATTACATGCAGCCTCACAAAGTCCATGGGCCTTGCCTCAGAGTCAAACCCACAACCTCTGGCAGAACAAGCAAAGAGCCTACAACTACACCAACACAAAGAAGTAGGAAGCTGCGTCTACATTAATTCACATAATCCTAGTGAATGCGCACACAACATGGCCAAACAAAAGCAAAAGACATTACCTGGCCTATCAGGCCAATGGAAACTCATAGGCAACACAGTCCATTGAACTAGGCGATTACATGCAGCCATACAAAGTCCATGGGCCATGCCGCAGAGTCAAACCCACAACCTCTCGCAGCCAAGCAAAGCAGCTTCCACTAGACCAACACAGAGAAGTGGTAAACGGATTCTACATTAATTCACATAATCCTAGTGACTGCGCACACAACATGGCCAAACAAAAGCAAAAGACAATACCTGGCCTATCAATCCAATGGAAACTCGTAGGCAACACAGTCCATTGGACTTGGCAATTACATGCAGCCATACAAAGTCCATGGGCCTTGCCTCAGAGTCAAACCCACAACCTCTGGCAGAACAAGCAAAGAGCCTACAACTACACCAACACAAAGAAGTAGGAAGCTGCGTCTACATTAATTCACATAATCCTAGTGAATGTGCTTACAACATGGCCAAACAAAAGCAAAAGACATTACCTGGCCTATCAAGCCAATGGAAACTCATAGGCAACACAGTCCATTGAACTAGACAATTACATGGAGACATACAAAGTCCATGGGCCTTGCCTCAGAGTCAAACCCACAACCTCTCGCAGGCAAGCAAAGAGCCTACCACTACACCAACACAGATAAGTGGGAAACTGATTCTACATTAATTCACATAATCCTACCGACTGCGCACACAACATGGCCAAACAAAAGACAATACCTGGCCTATCAATCCAATGGAAACTCATAGGCAACACAGTCCATTAGACTAGGCAAATACATGCAGCCATACAAAGTTCATGGGCCTTGCCTCAGAGTCGAACCCACAACTTCTTGGAGAACAAGCAAAGAGCCTACCACTAAACCAACACAGAGAAGTTGGAAACCGACTCTACATTAATTCACATAATCCTAGTGACTGCGCACACAACATGGGAAAACAAAAGCAAAAGACAGTACCTGGCCTATCAATCCAATGGAAACTCATATACAACATAGTCCATTGGACTAGGCAATTACATGCAGCCATACAAAGTCCATGGGCCTTGCCCCAGAGTCGAACCCACAACCTCTCGTAGCCCAAGCAAAGAGCCTACCAATACACCAACACAGAGAAGTGAAAAACTGATTCTACATTAATTCACATAATCCTAGTGACTGCGCACACAACATGGCCAAACAAAAGCAAAAGACAGTACCTGGCCTATCAATCCAATAGAAACTCATAGGCAAAGCAATCAATTGGACTAGGCAATTACATGCAGCCATACAAAGTCCATGGGCCTTGCCTCAGAGTCGAACCCACAACCTCTTGTAGCCCAAGCAAAGAGCCTACCACTACACCAACACAGAGAAGAGCGAAACTGACTCAACATAAATTCACATAATCCTAGTGACTGCGCACACAACATGGCCAAACAAAAGCAAAAGACAGTCCCTGGCCTATCAATCCAATGGAAACTCATATACAACATAGTCCATTGGACTAGGCAATTACATGCAGCCATACAAAGTCCATGGGCCTTGCCTCAGAGTCAAACCCACAACCTCTGGCAGAACAAGCAAAGAGCTTACAACTACACCAACACAAAAAAGTAGGAAGGTGCGTCTACATTAATTCACATATTCCTAGAGACTGCGCACACAACATGGCCAAACAAAAGCAAAAGACATTACCTGGCCTATCAAGCCAATGGAAACTCATAGGCAACACAGTCCATTGAACTAGGCAATTACATGCAGCCATACAAAGTCCATGGGCCTTGCCTCAGAGTCAAACCCACAACCTCTCGCAGCCAAGCAAAGCGCCTTCCACTACACCAACACAGAGAAGTGGGAAACTGATTCTACATTAATTCACATAATCCTACCGACTTCGCACACAACATAACCAAACAAAAGACATTACCTGGCCTATCAGTCCAATGAAAACTCATAGGCAACACAGTACATTGGACTAGGCAATTACATGCAGCCATACAAAGTCTATGGGCTTTGCCTCAGAGTCAAACCCACATTTTCTCGCAGCCCAAGCAAAGAGCCTACCACTACACCAACACAGAGAAGTTGAAAACTGAGTTTACATTAGTTCACATAATCCTAGTGACTGCGCACACAACATGGCCAAACAAAAGCAAAAGGTAGTACCTGGCCTATCAATCCAATAGGAACTCATAGGTAACACAGTCAACTAAAATAGGCAATTACATGCAGCCATACAAACTCCATGGGCCTTGCCTCAAAGTCGACCCAACAACCTTTCGCAGCTTAAGCAAAGAGACTACCACTACACCAACACAGAGAAGTAGGTAAATGACTCTACATTAATTCACATAATCCTAGTGACTGCGCACACAACATGGCCAAACAAATGCAAAAGATATTATCTGGCCTATCAATCCAATGAAATCATAGGCAACATAGTCCATTAGACTAAGCAAAGTCATACAAAGTTAATGGGCCTTGCCTCAGAGTCGAACCCACAACCTCTTGGAGAACAAGCAAAGAGCCTACCACTAAACCAATACAGAGAAGTTGGAAACAGACTCTACATTAATTCACAGAATCCTAGTGACTGCGCACACAACATGGCCAAACAAAAGCAAAAGACAGTACCTGGCCTATCAATCCAATGGAAACTCAAAGCTAACACAGTACATTGGACTAGGCAATTAAATGCAGCCATACAAAGTCCATGGGCCTTGCATTAGAGTCGAACCCACAGCCTCTCGCAGCCCAAGCAAAGAGCCTACCACTACACCAACACAGAGAAGTGGGATACTGATTCTACATTAATTCAAATAATCCTACTGACTGCGCACACAACATGGCCAAACAAAAGACAATACCTGGCCTATCAATTCAAAGGAAACTCATAGGCAACACAGTCCATTGGACTTGGCAATTACATGCAGCCATACAAAGTCCATGGGCTTTGCCTCAGAGTCAAACCCACAATTTCTCGCAGCCCAAGTTAATAGCCTACGATTACACCAACACAGAGAAGTTGGAAACTGAGTTTACATTAGTTCACATAATCCTAGTGACTGCGCACACAACATGGCCAAACAAAAGACAATACCTGGCCTATCAATTCAATGGAAACTCATAGGCAACACAGTCAATTGAACTAGGCAATTACATGCTGCCATACAAACTCCATGTGCTTTGCCTCAGAGTCGAACCCACAACCTCTCACAGCTTAAGCAAAGAGACTACAACTACACCAACACAGAGAAGTAGGTGAATGACTCTACATTAATTCACATAATCCTAGTGACTGCGAACACAACATGGCCAAACAAAAGCAAAAGACAGTACCTGGCCTATCAATCCAATTGAAACTCATAGGCAACATAGTCCATTGGACTAGGCAATAACATGCAGCCATACAAAGTCCATGGGCCTTGCCTCAAAGTCTAACTCACAACCTCTCGCAGCTCAAGCAAAGAGCCTACCACTACACCAACACAGAGAAATGTGAACCTGACTCTACATTAATTCACATAATCCTAGTGACTGCGAACACAACATGGCCAAACATAAGCAAAAGGCAGTACCTGGCCTATCAATCCAATGGGAACTCATACGCAACACAGTCAATTGAACTACGCAATTACATGCAGCCATACAAACTCCATGGGCCTTGCCTCAGAGTCGAACCCACAACCTCTCGCAGCTTAAGCAAAGAGCCTACCCCTAAACCAACACAGAGAAGTGGGAAACTGATTCTACATTAATTCACATAATCCTACCGACTGCGCACACAACACGGCCAAACAAAAGACAATACCTGGCCTATCAATTCAATGGAAACTCATAGGCAACACAGTCCATTGGACTAGGCAATTACATGCAGCCATACAAAGTCCATGGGCTTTGCCTAAAAGTCAAACCCACAACTTCTCGCAGCCCAAGCAAAGAGCCTACCACTACACCAACACAGAGAAGTTGGTAACTGAGTTTACATTAATTCACATAATCCTAGTGACTGCGCACACAACATGGCCAAACAAAAGCAAAAGACAGTACCTGGCCTATCAATCCAATGGAAAATCATAGGCAACACAGTCAATTGGACTAGACAATTACATGGAGACATACAAAGTCCATGGGCCTTTCCTCAGAGTCAAACCCACAACCTCTCGCACCCAAGCAAAGAGCCTACCACTACACCAACACAGAGAAGTGGGAAACTGATTCTACATTAATTCACATAATCCTACCGACTGCGCACACAACATGGCCAAACAAAAGACAACACCTGGCCTATCAATCCAATGGAAACTCATAGGCAACACAGTCCATTAGACTAGGCAAATACATGCAGCCATATAAAGTTCATGGGCCTTGCCTCAGAGTCGAACCCACATCCTCTTGGAGAACAAGCAAAGAGCCTACCACTAATCCAACACAGAGAAGTTGGAAATCGACTCTACATTAATTCACATAATCCTAGTGACTGCGCACACAACATGGCCAAACAAAAGCAAAAGACATTACCTGGCCTATCAATCCAATGTAAACTCATAGGTAACACAGTACATTACTAGGATTATGTGAATTAATGTAGAGTCAGGTTCACATTTCTCTGTGTTGGTGTAGTGGTAGGCTCTTTGCTTGAGCTGCGAGAGTTTGTGAGTTAGACTTTGAGGCATGGCCCATGGACTTTGTATGGCTGCATGTTATTGCCTAGTCCAATGGACTATGTTGCCTATGAGTTTCAATTGGATTGATAGGCAAGGTACTGTCTTTTGCTTTTGTTTGGCCATGTTGTGTTCGCAGTCACTAGGATTATGTGAATTAATGTAGAGTCATTCACCTACTTCTCTGTGTTGGTGTAGTTGTAGTCTCTTTGTTGCTTATGAGTTTCAATTTGATTGATAGGCCAGGTACTGTCTTTTGCTTTTGTTTGGCCATGTTATGTGCGCAGTCACTAGGATTATGTGAATTAATGTAGAGTCATTCACCTTCTTCTCTGTGTTGGTGTAGTGGTAGTCTCTTTGCTTAAACTGCGAGAGGTTGTGGGTTCGACTCTGAGGCAAAGCCCATGGAGTTTGTATGGCAGCATGTAATTGCCTAGTTCAATTGACTGTGTTGCCTATGAGTTTCCATTGAATTGATAGGCCAGGTATTGTCTTTTGTTTGGCCATGTTGTGTGCGCAGTCACTAGGATTATGTGAACTAATGTAAACTCAGTTTCCAACTTCTCTGTGTTGGTGTAATCGTAGGCTATTTCCTTGGGCTGCGAGAAATTGTGGGTTTGACTCTGAGGCAAAGCCCATGGACTTTGTATGGCTGCATGTAATTGCCAAGTCCAATGGATTGTGTTGCCTATGAGTTTCCTTTGAATTGATAGGCCAGGTATTGTCTTTTGTTTGGCCATGTTGTGTGCGCAGTCGGTAGGATTATTTGAATTAATGTAGAAACAGTTTCCCACTTCTCTGTGTTGGTGTAGTGGTAGGCTCTTTGCTTGGGCTGCGAGAGGTTGTGGGTTCGACTCTAATGCAAGGCCCATGGACTTTGTATGTCTCCATGTAATTGTCTAGTCCAATGGACTGTGTTGCCTATGAGTTTCCATTGGTTTGATAGGCCAGGTACTGTCTTTTGCTTTTGTTTGGCCATGTTGTGTGCGCAGTCACTAGGATTCTGTGAATTAATGTAGAGTTTGTTTCCAACTTCTCTGTGTTGGTTTAGTGGTAGGCTCTTTGCTTGTTCTCCAAGAGGTTGTGGGTTCGACTCTGAGGCAAGGCCCATTAACTTTGTATGGCTGCATATATTTGCTTAGTCTAATGGACTATGTTGCCTATGATTTCATTGGATTGATAGGCCAGATAATGTCTTTTGCATTTGTTTGGCCATGTTGTGTGCGCAGTCTCTAGGATTATGTGAATTAATGTAGAGTCCTTTACCTACTTCTCTGTGTTGGTGTAGAGGTAGTCTTTTTGCTTAAGCTGCGAAAGGTTGTTGGTTCGACTTTGAGGCAAGGCCCATGGAGTTTGTATGGATGCATGTAATTGCCTATTTCAGTTGACTGTGTTACCTATGAGTTCCTATTGGATTGATAGGCCAGGTACTACCTTTTGCTTTTGTTTGGCCATGTTGTGTGCGCAGTCACTAGGATTATGTGAACTAATGTAAACTCAGTTTTCAACTTCTCTGTGTTGGTGTAGTGGTAGGCTCTTTTCTTGGGCTGCGAGAAAATGTGGGTTTGACTCTGAGGCAAAGCCCATAGACTTTGTATGGCTGCATGTAATTGCCTAGTCCAATGAACTGTGTTGCCTATGAGTTTTCATTGGACTGATAGGCCAGGTATTGTCTTTTGTTTGGTTATGTTGTGTGCGAAGTCGGTAGGATTATGTGAATTAATGTAGAATCAGTTTCCCACTTCTCTGTGTTGGTGTAGTGGAAGGCGCTTTGCTTGGCTGCGAGAAGTTGTGGGTTTGACTCTGAGGCAAGGCCCATGGACTTTGTATGGCTGCATGTAATTGCCTAGTTCAATGGACTGTGTTGCCTATGAGTTTCCATTGGCTTGATAGGCCAGGTAATGTCTTTTGCTTCTGTTTGGCCATGTTGTGTGCGCAGTCACTAGGATTATGTGAATTAATGTAGATGCAGCTTCCTACTTCTTTGTGTTGGTGTGGTTGTAGGCTCTTTGCTTGTTCTGCCAGAGGTTGTGGGATAGACTCTGAGGCAAGGCCCATGGACTCTGTATGGCTGCATGTAATTGCCTAGTCCAATGGATGGGGTTGCCTCTGAGTTTCCATTGGATTGATAGGCCAGGTACTGTCTTTTGCTTTTGTTTGGCCATGTTGTGTGCGCAGTCACTAGGATTATGTGAGTTAATGTAGAGTCAGTTTCACACTTCTCCGTGTTGCTGTAGTGGTAGGCTTTTTTCTTGGGCTGCGAGAGGTTGTGAGTTCGACTCTGAGGCAAGGCCCATGGACTTTTTATGGCTGCATGTAATTGCATAGTCCAATGGACTATGTTACCTATGAGATTCCATTGGATTGATAGGCCAGGTGCCTTCTTTTGCTTTTGTTTGGCCATGTTTTGTGCGCAGTCACTAGGATTATGTGAATTAATGTTGAGTCAGTTTCCCACTTCTCTGTGTTGGTGTAGTGGTAGGCTCTTTGCTTGGGCTGGGAGAGGTTGTGAGTTCGACTCAAATGCAAGGCTCATGGACTTTGTATGGCTGCATCTAATTGCCTAGTCCAAAGGACTGTGTTGCCTATGAGTTTCCATTGGATTGATAGGCCAGGTATTGACTTTTGCTTTCGTTTGGCCATGTTGTGTGCGCAGTCACTAGGATTATGTGAATTAATATAGAGTCAGTTTCACATTTCTCTGTGTTGGTGTAGTGGTAGGCTCTTTGCTTGAGCTGCGAGAGGTTGTGGATTTGACTCTGAGGCAAGGCCCTTGGACTTTTTATGGCTGCATGTAATTGCCTAGTATAATGGACTGTGTTGCCTATGAGTTTCCATTGGATTGATAGGCCAGGTATTGACTTTTGCTTTCGTTTGGCCATGTTGTGTGCGCAGTCACTAGGTTTATGTGAATTAATGTAGAGTCAGGTTCACATTTCTCTGTGTTGGTGTAGTAGTAGGCTCTTTGCTTAAACTGCGAGAGGTTGTGAGTTCGACTTTGAGGCAAGGCCCATGGACATTGTATGGCTGCATGTTATTGCCTAGTCCAATGGACTATGTTGCTTATGAGCTTCAATTGGATTGATAGGCCAGATACTGTCTTTTGCTTTTGTTTGGCCATGTTGTGTGCGCAGTCACTAGGATTATGTGAATTAATGTAGAGTCATTCACCTACTTCTCTGTGTTGGTTTAGTGGTAGGCTCTTTGCTTGTTCTCCAAGAGGTTGTGGGTTCGACTCTGAGGCAAGGCCCATGAACTTTGTATGGCTGCATGTATTTGCCTAGTCTAATGGACTGTGTTGCCTATGAGTTTCTATTGGATTGATAGGCCAGATAATGTCTTTTGCATTTGTTTGGCCATGTTGTGTGCACAGTCACTAGGATTATGTGAACTAATGTAAACTCTGTTACCAACGTCTCTGTGTTGGTGTAGTGGTAGGCTCTTTGCTTGGGCTGCGAGAAATTGTGGGTTTGACTCTGAGGCAAAGCCCATGGACTTTGTATGGCTGCATGTAATTGTCTTGTCCAATGGACTGTGTTGCCTATGAGTTTCCACTGGTTTGATAGGCCAGGTAATGTCTTTTGCTTTTGTTTGGCCATGTTGTGTGCGCAGTCACTAGGAATATGTGAATTAATGTAGACGCAGCTTCCTACTTTTTTGTGTTGGTGTAGTTGTAAGCTCTTTGCTTGTTCTGCCAGAGGTTGTGGGTTTGACTCTGAGGCAAGGCCCATGGACTTTGTATGGCTGCATGTAATTGCCTAGTCCAATGGACTATGTTGTCTATGAGTTTCCATTGGATTGATAGGCCAGGGACTGTCTTTTGCTTTTGTTTGGCCATGTTGTGTGCGCAGTCACTAGGATTATGTGAATTTATGTTGAGTCAGTTTCGCTTTTCTCTGTGTTGGTGTAGTGGTAGGCTCTTTGCTTGGGCTGAGAGAGGTTGTGGGTTTGACTCTGAGACAAGGCCCATGGACTTTGTATGGCTGCATGTAATTGCCTAGTCCAATTGATTGCGTTGCCTATGAGTTTCCATTGGATTGATAGGCCAGGTACCGTCTTTTGCTTTTGTTTGGCCATGTTGTGTGCGCAGTCACTAGGATTATGTGAATTAATGTAGAATCTGTTTTCCACTTCTCTGTGTTGGTGTATTGGTAGGCTCTTTGCTTGGGCTACGAGAGGTTGTGGGTTTGACTCTGGGGCAAGGCCCATGGGCTTTGTATGGCTGCATGCAATTGCCTAGTCCAATGTACTGTGTTACCTATGAGTTTACATTGGATTGATAGGCCAGGTAATGTCTTTTGCTTTTGTTTGGCCATGTTGTGTGCGCAGTCACTAGGATTATGTGAATTAATGTAGAGTCAGTTTCCAACTTCTCTGTGTTGGTTTAGTGGTAGGCTCTTTGCTTGTTCTCCAAGAGGATGTGGGTTCGACTCTGAGGCAAGGCCCATGAACTTTGTATGGCTGCATGTATTTGACTAGTCTAATGGACTGTGTTGCCTATGAGTTTCCATTGGATTGATAGGCCAGGTATTGTCTTTTGTTTGGCCATGTTGTGTGCGCAGTCGGTAGGATTATGTGAATTAATGTAGAATCAGTTTCCCACTTCTCTGTGTTGGTGTAGTGGTAGGCTCTTTGCTTGGGCTGCGAGAAGTTGTGGGTTTGACTTTTAGGCAAAGCCCATGGACTTTGTATGGCTGCATGTAATTGCCTAGTCCAATGGACTGTGTTGCCAATGAGTTTCCATTGAATTGATAGGCCAGGTATTGTCTTTTGTTTAGCCATGTTGTGTGCGCAGTCGGTAGGATTATGTGAATTAATGTAGAAACAGTTTCCCACTTCTCTGTGTTGGTGTAGTGGTAGGCTCTTTGCTTGGCTGCGAGAGGTTGAGGGTTTGACTCTGAGGCAAGGCCCATGGACTTTGTATGTCTCCATGTAATTTTCTAGTCCAATGGACTGTGTTGCCTATGAGTTTCCATTGGATTGATAAGCCAGGTACTGACTTTTGCTTTTGTTTGGCCATGTTGTGTGCGCAGTCGGTAGGATTATGTGAATTAATGTAGTACCAGTTTCTCACTTTTCTGTGTTGGTGTAGTAGTAGGCTCTTTGCTTGGCTGCGCGAGGTTGTGGGTTTGACTCTGAGGCAAGGCCCATGGACTTTGTATGTCTCCATGTAATTGTCTA
The DNA here is from genome assembly GCF_048569485.1 of Anomaloglossus baeobatrachus. NCBI lineage: Eukaryota > Metazoa > Chordata > Amphibia > Anura > Aromobatidae > Anomaloglossus > Anomaloglossus baeobatrachus. The sequence goes on along the minus strand of NW_027442091.1, from coordinate 20,087 downwards.
GTCCAATGGACTGTGTTGCCTGAGTTTCCATTGGATTGATAGGCCAGGTATTGACTTTTGCTTTCGTTTGGCCATGTTGTGTGCGCAGTCACTAGGATTATGTGAATTAATGTAGAGTCAGTTTCACATTTCTCTGTGTTGGTGTAGTGGTAGGATCTTTGCTTGGGCTGCGAGAAGTTGTGGGTTTGACTCTGAGGCAAGGCCCATGGACTTTTTATGGCTGCATGTAATTGCCTAGTCCAATGGACTGTGTTGCCTATGAGTTTCCATTGGATTGATAGGCCAGGTATGGACTTTTGCTTTCGTTTGGCCATGTTGTGTGCGCAGTCACTAGGATTATGTGAATTAATGTAGAGGCAGGTTCACATTTCTCTGTGTTGGTGTAGTGGTAGGCTCTTTGCTTGAGCTGCGAGAGGTTGTGAGTTCGACTTTGAGGCAAGGCCCATGGACTTTGTATGGCTGCATGTTATTGCCTAGTCCAATGGACTGTGTTGCCTATGAGTTTCCATTGGATTGATAAGCCAGGTACTGTCTTTTGCTTTTGTTTAGCCATGTTGTGTGCGCAGTCGGTAGGATTATGTGAATTAATGTAGAATCAGTTTCCCACTTCTCTGTATTGGTGTAGTGGTAGGCTCTTTGCTTAGCTGCGAGAGGTTGTGGGTTTGACTCTGAAGCAAGGCCCATGGACTTTGTATGTCTCCATGTAATTGTCTAGTCCAATGGACTGTGTTGCCTATGAGTTTCCATTGGATTGATAGGCCTGGTACTGTCTTTTGCTTTTGTTTGGCCATGTTGTGTGCGCAGTCACTAGGATTATGTGAATTAATGTGGAGTCAGTTTCCAACTTCTCTGTGTTGGTTTAGTGGTAGGCTCTTTGCTTGTTCTCCAAGAGGTTGTGGGTTCGACTCTGAGGCAAGGCCCATGAACTTTGTATGGCTGCATGTATTTGCCTAGTCTAATGGACTGTGTTGCCTATGAGTTTCCATTGGATTGATAGGCCAGATAATGTCTTTTGCATTTGTTTCGCAATGTTGTGTGCACAGTCACTAGGATTATGTGAACTAATGTAAACTCAGTTTCCATCTTGTCTGTGTTGGTGTAGTGGTAGGCTCTTTGCTTGGGCTGCGACAAATTGTGGGTTTGACTCAGAGGCAAAGCCCATGGACTTTGTATGGCTGCATGTAATTGTTTAGTCCAATGGACTGTGTTGCCTATGAGTTTCCATTGGCTTGATAGGCCAGGTAATGTCTTTTGCTTTTGTTTGGCCATGTTGTGTGCGCAGTCTCTAGGAATATGTGAATTAATGTAGACGCACCTTCCTACTTATTTGTGTTGGTGTAGTTGTAAGCTCTTTGCTTGTTCTGCCAGAGGTTGTGGGTTTGACTCTGAGGCAAGGCCCATGGACTTTGTATGGCTGCATGTAATTGCCTAGTCCAATGGACTATGTTGTATATGAGTTTCCATTGGATTGATAGGCCAGGGACTGTCTTTTGCTTTTGTTTGGCCATGTTGTGTGTGCAGTCACTAGGATTATGTGAATTTATGTTGAGTCAGTTTCGCTCTTCTCTGTGTTGGTTTAGTGGTAGGCTCTTTGCTTGGGCTACAAGAGGTTGTGGGTTCGACTCTGAGGCAAGGCCCATGGACTTTGTATGGCTGCATGTAATTGCCTAGTCCAATTGATTGCTTTGCCTATGAGTTTCTATTGGATTGATAGGCCAGGTACTGTCTTTTGCTTTTGTTTGGCCATGTTGTGTGCGCAGTCACTAGGATTATGTGAATTAATGTAGAATCAGTTTTTCACTTCTCTGTGTTGGTGTATTGGTAGGCTCTTTGCTTGGGCTACGAGAGGTTGTGGGTTCGACTCTGGGGCAAGGCCCATGGGCTTTGTATGGCTGCATTTAATTGCCTAGTCTAATGTACTGTGTTACCTATGAGTTTCCATTGGATTGATAGGCCAGGTACTGTCTTTTGCTTTTGTTTGGCCATGTTGTGTGCGCAGTCACTAGGATTATGTGAATTAATGTAGAGTCGGTTTCCAACTTCTCTGTGTTGGTTTAGTGGTAGGCTCTTTGCTTGTTCTCCAAGAAGTTGTGGGTTCGACTCTGAGGCAAGGCACATGAACTTTGTATGGCTGCATGTATTTGCCCAGTCTAATGGACTGTGTTGCCTATGAGTTTCCATTGGATTGATAGGCCAGGTATTGTCTTTTGTTTGGCCATGTTGTGTGCGCAGTCGGTAGGATTATGTGAATTAATGTAGAATCAGTTTCCCACTTATCTGTGTTGGTGTAGTGGTAGGCTCTTTGCTTGGCTGCGAGAGGTTGTGGGTTTGACTTTGAGGCAAGGCCCATAAACTTTGTATGTCTCCATGTAATTGTCTAGTTCAATGGACTGTGTTGCCTATGAGTTTCCATTGGCTTGATAGGCCAGGTAATGTCTTTTGCTTTTGTTTGGCCATGTTGTGTGCACATTCACTAGGATTATGTGAATTAATGTAGACGCAACTTCCCACTTCTTTGTGTTGGTGTAGTTGTAGGCTCTTTGCTTGTTCTGCCAGAGGTAGTGGGTTTGACTCTGAGGCAAGGCCCATGGACTTTGTATGGCTGCATGTAATTGCCAAGTCCAATGGACTGTGTTGCCTACGAGTTTCCATTGGATTGATAGGCCAGGTATTGTCTTTTGCTTTTGTTTGGCCATGTTGTGTGCGCAGTCACTAGGATTATGTGAATTAATGTAGAATCCGTTTCCCACTTCTCTGTGTTGGTGTAGTGGAAGCTGCTTTGCTTGGCTGCGAGAGGTTGTGGGTTTGACTCTGCGGCATGGCCCATGGACTTTGTATGGCTGCATGTAATCGCCTAGTTCAATGGACTGTGTTGCCTATGAGTTTCCATTGGCCTGATAGGCCAGGTAATGTCTTTTGCTTTTGTTTGGCCATGTTGTGTGCGCATTCACTAGGATTATGTGAATTAATGTAGACGCAGCTTCCTACTTCTTTGTGTTGGTGTAGTTGTAGGCTCTTTGCTTGTTCTGCCAGAGGTTGTGGGTTTGACTCTGAGGCAAGGCCCATGGACTTTGTGAGGCTGCATGTAATTGCCTATTCCAATGGGCTATGTTGTCTATGAGTTTCCATTGGATTGATAGGCAAGGGACTGTCTTTAGCTTTTGTTTGGCCATGTTGTGTGCGCAGTCACTAGGATTATGTGAATTTATGTTGAGTCAGTTTCGCACTTCTCTGTGTTGGTGTAGTGGTGGGCTCTTTGCTTGGGCTGTAAGAGGTTGTGGGTTTGACTCTGAGGCAAGGCCCATGGACTTTGTATGGCTGCATGTAATTGCCTAGTCCAATGGATTGATAGGCCAGGTACTGTCTTTTGTTTTCGTTTGGCCATGTTTTGTGCGCAGTCACTAGGATTATGTGAGTTAATGTAGAGCCAGTTTCACACTTCTCTGTGTTGCTGAAGTGGTAGGCTTTTTTGTTGGGCTGCGAGAGGTTGTGAGTTCGACTCTGAGGCAAGGCCCATGGACTTTGTATGGCTGCATGTAATTGCATAGTCCAATGGACTGCGTTACCTATGAGTTTCCATTGGATTGATAGGCCAGGTGCTTTCTTTTGCTTTTGTTTGGCCATGTTGTGTGCGCAGTCACTAGGAATATGTGAATTAATGTAGAGTCAGTTTCACATTTCTCTTTGTTGGTGTAGTGGTAGGCTCTTTGCTTGGGCTTTGAGAGGTTGTGGGTTTGACTCTGAGGCAAGGCCCATGGACTTTTTATGGCTGCATGTAATTGCCTAGTCCAATGGACTTTGTTGCCTATGAGTTTCCATTGGATTGATAGGCCAGGTATTGACTTTTGCTTTCGTTTGGCCATGTTGTGTGCGCAGTCACTAGGATTATGTGAATTAATGTAGAGTCAGTTTCACATTTCTCTGTGTTGGTGTAGTGGTAGGCTCTTTGCTTGGGCTGCGAGAGGTTGTGGGTTTGACTCTGAGGCAAGGCCCATGGACTTTTTATGGCTGCATGTAATTGCCTAGTCCAATGGACTGTGTTGCCTATGAGTTTCCATTGGATTGATAGGCCAGGTACTGTATTTTGTTTTCGTTTGGCCATGTTGTGTGCGCACTCACTAGGATTATGTGAATTAATGTAGAGGCAGGTTCACATTTCTCTGTGTTGGTGTAGTGGTAGGCTCTTTGCTTGAGCTGCGAGAGGTTGTGGGTTTGACTCTGAGGCAAGGCCCATGGACTTTTTATGGCTGCATGTTATTGCCTAGTCCAATGGACTGTGTTGCCTATGAGTTTCCATTGGATTGATAAGCCAGGTACTGTCTTTTGCTTTTGTTTAGCCATGTTGTGTGCGCAGTCGGTAGGATTATGTGAATTAATGTAGAATCAGTTTCCAACTTCTCTGTGTTGGTTTAGTGGTAGGCTCTTTGCTTGTTCTCCAAGAGGTTGTGGGTTCGACTCTGAGGCAAGGCCCATGAACTTTGTATGGCTGCATGTATTTGCCTAGTCTAATGGACTGTGTTGCCTATGAGTTTCCATTGGATTGATAGGCCAGGGACTGTCTTTTGCTTTTGTTTGGCCATGTTGTGTGCACAGTCACTAGGATTATGTGAACTAATGTAAACTCTGTACCAACTTCTCTGTGTTGGTGTAGTGGTAGGCTCTTTGCTTGGGCTACAAGAGGTTGTGGGTTCGACTCTGAGGCAAGGCCCATGGACTTTGTATGGCTGCATGTAATTGCCTAGTCCAATTGATTGCTTTGCCTATGAGTTTCTATTGGATTTATAGGCCAGGTAATGTCTTTTGCTTTTGTTTGGCCATGTTGTGTGCGCAGTCACTAGGATTATGTGAATTAATGTAGAATCAGTTTTCCACTTCTCTGTGTTGGTGTATTTGTAGGCTCTTTGCTTGGGCTACAAGAGGTTGTGGGTTCGACTCTGGGGCAAGGCCCAGGGGCTTTGTATGGCTGCATGTATTTGCCTAGTCTAATGGACTGTGTTGCCTATGAGTTTCCATTGGATTGATAGGCCAGGTATTTTCTTTTGTTTGGCCATGTTGTGTGCGCAGTCGGTAGGATTATGTGAATTAATGTAGAATCAGTTTCCCACTTCTCTGTGTTGGTGTAGTGGTAGGCTCTTTGCTTGGCTGCGAGAGGTTGTGGGTTTGACTCTGAGGCAAGGCCCATGGACTTTGTATGTCTCCATGTAATTGTCTAGTCCAATGGACTGTGTTGCCTATGAGTTTCTATTGGATTTATAGGCCAGGTACTGTCTTTTGCTTTTGTTTGGCCATGTTGTGTGCGCAGTCACTAGGATTATGTGAATTAATGTAGAGTCAGGTTCACATTTCTCTGTGTTGGTGTAGTTGTAGGCTCTTTGCTAGAGCTGCGAGAGGTTGTGAGTTCAACTTTGAGGCAAGGCCCATGGACTTTGTATGGCTGCATGTTATTGCCTAGTCCAATGGACTATGTTACCTATGAGTTTCAAATGGAATGATAGGCCAGGTACTGTCTTTTGCTTTTGTTTGGCCATGTTGTGTGCGCAGTCACTAGGATTATGTGAATTAATGTAGAGTCAGTTTCACACTTCTCTGTGTTGATGTAGTGGTAGGCTTTTTTCTTGGGCTGCGAGAGGTTGTGAGTTCGACTCTGAGGCAAGGCCCATGGACTTTGTATGGCTGCATGTAATTGCCTAGTCCAATGGACTATGTTGTCTATGAGTTTCCATTGGATTGATAGGCCAGGGACTGTCTATTGCTTTTGTTTGGCCATGTTGTGTGCGCAGTCACTAGGATTATGTGAATTTATGTTGAGTCAATTTCGCACTTCTCTGTGTTGGTGTAGTGGTAGGCTCTTTGCTTGGGCTTTGAGAGGTAGTGGTTTTGACTCTGAGGCAAGGCCCATGGACTTTGTATGGCTGCATGTTATTGCCTAGTCCAAAGGATTGCGTTGCCTATGAGTTTCCATTGGATTAATAGGCCAGGTACTGTCTTTTGCTTTTGTTTGGCCATGTTGTGTGCGCAGTCACTAGGATTATGTGAATTAATGTAGAGTCATTCACCTAATTCTCTGTGTTGGTGTAGTGGTAGTCTCTTTGCTTAAGCTGCGAGAGGTTGTGGGTTCGACTCTGAGGCAAGGCCCATGGAGTTTTATGGCTGCATGTAATCGTCTAGTTCAATTGACTGTGTTGCCTATGAGTTCCCATCGGATTTATAGGCCAGGTACTGTCTTTTGCTTTTGTTTGGCCATGTTGTGTGCGCAGTCACTAGGATTATGTGAACTAATGTAAACTCAGATTCCAACTTCTCTGTGTTGGTGTAGTGGTAGGCTCTTTGCTTGGGCTGCGAGAAATTGTGGGTTCGACTCTGAGGCAAGGCCCATGGAGTTTGTATGGCTGCATGTAATCGCCTAGTTCAATTGACTGTGTTGCCTATGAGTTTCCATTGGCTTGATAGGCTAGGTAATGTCTTCTGCTTTTGTTTGGCCATGTTGTGTGCGCAGTCACTAGGATTATGTGAATTAATGTAGACGCAGCTTCCTACTTCTTTGTGTTTTTGTAGTTGTAGGCTCTTTGCTTGTTCTGCCAGAGGTTGTGGGTTTGACTCTGAGGCAAGGCCCATGGACTTTGTATGGCTGCATGTAATTGCCTAGTCCAATGGACTATGTTGCCTATGAGTTTCCATTGGATTGATAGGCCAGGTACTGCCTTTTGCTTTTGTTTGACAATGTTGTGTGCGCAGTCACTAGGGTTATGGGAATTAATGTAGAGTCAGTTTCCCACTTCTCTGTGTTGGTGTAGTGGTAGGCTCTTTGCTTGGGCTGCGAGAGGTTGTGGGTTCGACTCTAATGCAAGGCTCATGGACTTTGAATGGCTGCATGTAATTGCTTAGTCCAATGGACTGTGTTGCCTATGAGTTTCTATTGGATTGATAGGCCAGTTACTGTCTTTTGTTTTCGTTTGGCCATGTTGTGTGCGCAGTCACTAGGATTATGTGAAATAATGTAGAGTCAGGTTTACATTTCTCTGTGTTGGTGTAGTGGTAGGCTCTTTGCTTGAGCTGCGAGAGGTTGTGAGTTCGACTTTGAGGCAAGGCCCATGGACTTTGTATGGCTGCATGTAATTGCCTAGTCCAATTGATTGCTTTGCCTATGAGTTTCTATTGGATTGATAGGCCAGGTACTGTCTTTTTCTTTTGTTTGGCAATGTTGTGTGCGCAGTCACTAGGATTATGTGAATTAATGTAGAGTCATTCACCTACTTCTCTGTGTTGGTGTAGTGGTAGTCTCTTTGCTTAAGCTGCAAGAGGTTGTGGGTTCGACTCTGAGGCAAGGCCCCTGGAGTTTGTATGGCTGCATGTAATTGCCTATTTCAATTAACTGTTTTGCCTATGAGTTCCCATTGGATTGATAGGCCAGGTACTGTCTTTTGCTTTTGTTTGGCCATGTTGTGTGCGCAGTCACTAGGATTATGTGAACTAATGTAAACTCAGTTTCCAACTTCTCTGTCTTGGTGTAGTGGTAGGCTCTTTGCTTGGGCTGCGAGAAATTGTGGGTTTGACTCTGAGGCAAAGCCCATGGACTTTATATGGCTGCATGTAATTGCCTAGTCCAATGGACTGTGTTGCCTATGAGTTTCCATTGGATTGATTGGCCAGGTATTATCTTTTGTTTGGTTATGTTGTGTGCGCAGTCGGTAGGATTATGTGAATTAATGTAGAATCAGTTTCCCAGTTCTCTGTGTTGCTGTAGTGGAAGGCTCTTTGCTTAGCTGCAAGAGGTTGTGGGTTTGACTCTGAGGCAAGGCCCATGGAGTTTGTATGGCTGCATGTAATTGCCTAGTTCAATTAACTGTGTTGCCTATGAGTTCCCATTGGATTGATAGGCCAGGTACTGTCTTTTGCTTTTGTTTGGCCATGTTGTGTGCGCAGTCACTAGGATTATGTGAATTAATGTAGACGCAGCTTCCTACTTCTTTGTGTTGGTGAAGTTGTAGGCTCTTTGCTTGTTCTGCCAGAGATTGTGGGTATGACTCTGAGGCAAGGCCCATGGACTTTGTATGGCTGCATGTAATTGCGTAGTCCATTGGACTATGTTGTCTATGAGTTTCCATTGGATTGATAGGCCAGGGACTGTCTTTTGTTTTTGTTTGGTCATGTTGTGTGCGCAGTCACTAGGATTATGTGAATTAATGTAGAGTCATTCTCTTCTCTGTGTTGGTGTAGTGGTAGGCTCTTTCCTTGGGTTACAGGAAGTTGTGGGTTTGACTTTGAGGCAAAGCCCATGGACTTTGTATGGTTGAATGTAATTGCCTAGTCCAATGGACTGTGTTGCCTATGAGTTTTCATTGAATGAATAGGCCAGGTATTGTCTTTTGTTTGGCCATGTTGTGTGCGCAGTCGGTAGGATTATGTGAATTAATGTAGAATCAGTTTCCCACTTCTCTGTGTTAGTGTAGTGGTAGGCTTTTTGCTTGGCTGCGAGAAGTTGTGGGTTTGACTCTGAGGCAAGGCCCATGGACTTTGTATGTCTCCATGTAATTGTCTAGTCCAATGGACTGTGTTGCCTATGAGTTTCCATTGGATTGATAGGCCAGGTACTGTCTTTTGCTTTTGTTTGGCCATGTTGTGTGCGCAGTCACTAGGATTATGTGAATTAATGTAGAAATGGTTTTCCACTTCTCTGTGTTGGTGTATTGGTAGGCTCTTTGCCTTGGCTATGAGAGGTTGTGGGTTTGACTCTGGGGCAAGGTCCATGGGCTTTGTATGGCTGCATGTAATTGCCTAGTCCAATGTACTGTGTTACCTATGAGTTTCCGTTGGATTGATAGGCCACGTACTGTCTTTTGCTTTTGTTTGGCCATGTTGTGTGCGCAGTCACTAGGATTATGTTAATTAATGTAGAGTCGGTTTCCAACTTCTCTGAGTTGGTTTAGTGGTAGGCTCTTTGCTTGTTCTCCAAGAGGTTGTGGGTTCGACTCTGAGGCAATGCCCATGAACTTTACATGGCTGCATGTAAGTGCCTAGTCTAATGGACTGTGTTGCCTATGAGTTTCCATTGGATTGATAGGCCAGATAATGTCTTTTGCATTTGTTTGGCCATGTTGTGTGCGTAGTCACTAGGATTATGTGAATTAATGTAGAGTCATTCACCTACTTCTCTGTGTTGGTGTAGTGGTAGGCTCTTTGCCCTGGCTACGAGAGTTTTTGGGTTCGACTCTGGGGCAAGACCCATGGGCTTTGTATGGCTGCATGTAATTGCCTAGTCCAATGTACTGTGTTACCTATGAGTTTCTATTGGATTGATAGGCTAGGTACTGTCTTTTGCTTTTGTTTGGCCATGTTGTGTGCGCAGTCACTAGGATTATGTTAATTAATGTAGAGTCGGTTTCCAACTTCACTGAGTTGGTTTAGTGGTAGGCTCTTTGCTTGTTCTCCAAGAGGTTGTGGGTTCGACTCTGAGGCAAGGCCCATGAACTTTGTTTGGCTGCATGTAATTGCCTAGTCTAATGGACTGTGTTGCCTATGAGTTTCCATTTGATTGAATGGCCAGGTACTGTCTTTTGTTTTCGTTTGGCCATGTTGTGTGCGCAGTCACTAGGATTATGTGAATTAATGCTATTGGATTTTTCAAGTCAGTATTCACACAGCAGTTTCTGCTATTTCATGTATTCCCCTTACATAGTCACTGGTGTGCATACCTTATCTCCCCATAGTGATGTTTTTTTAGGTTTTTGCACCCAGTTCGGACTTAGAATGGTGTTCCAAACGTTATTCCTATTTGTTAGTATTTTTTCGTTTGTGAACCCTCCCCAACCACACCTATTGCCAATCCATATCATACGCATAAATAGCCTGGGTCTCAGCTTCCCATACACGGTAGGTTTTTTAACTGCATGAGAGGACACACACAAGCTAGGGACCCCAACGTAGAGAAATACTTTGGCGTAGTGTTGGGGCTCTATTGCATTGATCAATTCAGTAGCTAAATTTCTCTTGATTCATATGTTCATGGCAGTAATGCAGATTCCATTTTTCACATATTCACTCTTGCATATAGCTATTGAATTTTTCAAGTCAGTATTCACACAGCAGTTTCTGCTATTTCATGTATTCCCCTTACATAGTCACTGGTGTGCATACCTTATCTCCCCATAGTGCCTGGGATCTGACCCAGACACTAGCAGTTTTGCACTCCTACCCAAAACTGGGCTGTTCCCTGAACTCACTACCTCCACGGTTCAACTCTTAACTGAACTTCAACTAACTAACTGGTTTTCCCACCTCCAGGCCTGTGAACTCCTTGGTGGGTGGGGCCAACCGCCTGGCACCGCCCCACCTGGTGTGGACATCAGCCCCTGGAGGGAGGCAACAACGGTTTTGTGTCTGACTAGTGTAACTATCCGGGAAAGGGGGTGTGTGTGTGTGTTATGTCTGTGACTAACTGGCTAGTCCAGGGCGTCACACTTGCACCCCCTTCTTGTGATGTGAAGGTGTGTAGTCAGTGCCTACGTGTAATTCCTGACACCACTCCTCTGGCTGACTTGGTGAGCTGTCACTGACTGGGTGGGGTGCAGTAATGGTGGATGCTGCTGCTGCTTGGATAGCATGTGTATCTACTGTGAACAGCTTATCAATGGTGGCAAATCGGGGCAGCTTAACCTCTTGCTCTCCGCAGTTCAACACTCTCACGCGCACTCTTCCCTTCCGTATTAATGAATAAAACTGTGATATAAATAGTATATAGATACCCCACAAATGCAGATAAAGGTAGGTTATGGGAAAAGGGAGAAGAGGGAAACAGGAAAATAGTGTAATAAAGTATACCTTCCAGGGGGGAGAGGAAATGGCAGCACAGCCAGTGGAGGTGAAGCAAGGGGAAGCCTGCAACTAAATTGTTGAGAGCATTATCACATGGTGACTGAGCCTGATTGTAACGGGAGCATAGAGGTGCCGATCCTGTCTTACCTGCGTTGGTGTAGAAGTGGGTTTCCAGTGGTGGAGTCAGCTGTGTGCAGTGGTGGCTGTGGGTTCTTTTATGTGCGACCGTAGTAATAGCTGCGCCCACTTCCTGTATGGGAGTGGAATGCAGTGAGGCTAATGGAACGCACGTCCACGTGCCGCGCCCCTGAAGGTAATACCGATCATTGAATACAAAAAAATTTCTCATACTACTGTATGGGGGTCCCTATATTTAATATGATATCCAAGCCACAGCATCCACCGTTACTTCACCACACCCATTCAGTGACAGCTCACCAAGTCAACCAGAGGAGTGGTGTAAGGAATTACACGTAGGCACTGACTCCACACCTTCACATCACAAGAAGCGGGTCCACAGGGTAGTGCAAGAATACGAGCAAGTCTTCAGCAAACATCCGCTAGACTTTGGGAGAATAAAAGGGGTCCATATTCATGGTTTAAGAACTTGGGTTCTAACGTGCCCAGAGTATGCTCCACTCTATGCTCCCTTTACAATCAGGCTCAGTCACCATGTGATAACGCTCTCAACTCTTTAGTTGCAGGCTTCCTTTTGCTTCACCTCCACTGGCTGTGCTGCCATTTCCTCTCACCCCCAGAAGGTATACTTTATTACACTATTTTCCTCTTTCCCTGTTCCCCCTTTTCCCATAACCTACCTTTATTTACAATTGTGGGGTATCTATATGATATTTACATCATAGTTTTATTCATTAGTGCGGAAGGGAAGAGTGCCCGTGAGAGTGTTAAACTGCGGAGAGCAGGAGGTTAAGCTGCCCCGACTTGCCACCATTGATAAGCTGTTCACAGTAGATACACATGCTATCCAAGTAGCAGCATCCACTATTACTGCACCCCACCCAGTCAGTGACTGCTCACCAAGTCAGCCAGAGGAGTGGTGTAAGGAATTACACGTAGGCACTGACTCCACACCTTCACATCACAAGAAGCGGGTCCACAGGGTAGTGCAAGAATACGAGCGAGCAAGTCTTCAGCAAACATCCGCTAGATTTTGGGGGAATAAAAGGGGTCCAACACTACATCCCCACAGGTGCACACCCACCCATCAAAGAGAGCTATAAGCCAATACCACCTTCACATTACCAGTGTACCAAGGACATGTTGAGCAACATGAAGGCGGCTGGGGTTATCCGTGACAGTTGTAGCCTTTGGGCAGCTCCGTTGGTCCTGTTAAAGAAGAAGGACAGCACCACTCCCCCGTATTGAGGAATCGCTAGCTGCATTGAGAACTGCAAATTATTTTTCTACCCTTGATCTCACTAGTCACTATTGGCTAGTGTCCGTTGCTGAGGCAGACCGGGGGAAGACCGCCTTTGCCACCCCTATGGCGCTGGAGGTCGGCAGACTGTTGTTCAAAAGCAGTGTCTGACGAACAAATTTGCTTCATCCTGAGGAACTGGCCAGTCGGTACGGCCCGGATGGTGGAGGGGGTATGAGCAGAAGAAGCATGCAGCAGTGCGTTGACTGATGTTTCCTTCCTATGGACGTCGGTCTGAACAATTCGCTCAGAACCGAATGAAATTTTAATATCCAGGAAGTCAACGCAACTGCTGCTATGCTTATGCGTCAATCTGATGTTAAAGGTGTTGTTATTAAGTTCCTTCTCAAAACCTAGCTGTCTCCCGTTCCATCTCGCGTCCGCTCGTCGGGCTCCCCAATACACATAAGAGTGGCCAAGGATCCAGACCAGGGAAGGAAGAGGGGGTGCTTCTGCAATACAAAATGTACAGACGACACCATTTTATTGCCTCACCAAACCAAATTGACAAAAAACACACACTCTCACCCCCCCCATTGCTACCCTAATACCCCCCCTTTTCCCCTCAATTGCCAACAACCACCTGGGGACGTACATACGACTTAAAGCGCTGCGACTTCCACCTACCAATCTGCTTAACTGTCTCCTCCGGTAGGCCGCATATAGAGGCCTCCGTCGCTGCCCCAATCCGAAAGACTTCGGATCTAACCCCAACGACTTCAAACATGCCCTAAAAACACTCACAAATTGGTATCTCGATAAAAAGGACCCATCCTCGTGACATAATAAGGGGCCATCCACCTTCGGACGGATCTGTTGAAAATTCCCGAGACACTTGAACGGGCACATATCAGATGCCACAACCATCCCCAAACGGACTAGTCTACCCACACCTCTCTGATCAGTTTTCGATTTCCTAATCCAAAATTCAACTCCGTTTTCCACTGACATAATGTCACCCCAATCCAAGCCCCCGGGGAACGCCTTACTGGGCGATACCAACTCCCCAACCCGCAGGGCTCTAAAAAACGCCAAAGAAAGGCTAACTTAAACAAACTCACCTCAAACGGAGATAGACAAACCCCCCACAACGCCCTACCCAGCCGGGTAGGGACCCAGCCCAGCCCAGCTGGGACCCAGTTTGAGCGAGGAACGGAACAAGTCCTTCCCACACCAAGGTTTGCAGGCCCTACCTCAGTCAGGGTTTCACCCACACTCTACAGCTCCGGAATGTCATGCTCTTCAGCCTCCTCCTCCTCCTGCGCATCCTCATCCACTTTACCCTCCACACCAGTCCCAAGCTGGAAGCACTGCAGCACTGCCTCGGCGAAGCGGCAACAGACTGTGCTGCAGCTAATCTGCATAGGTGACAAACCCCACAATGCAGAAGAGGTGTGGACAGCTCTAAAACAGCATGCAGATCACTGGCTCACACCTCTGAACCTAAAGCCAGGAAAGGTTGTGTGTGACAATGGCCGGAACCTGGTGGCGGCTTTGAGGCGAGGCCAGCTGACACATGTTCCATGCATGGCCCATGTGCTCAACCTCGTGGTTCAGCGGTTTCTAAAGTCATACCCAGAGCTGTCTGATCTGCTGGTAAAAGTTCGCTGCCTGTCTGCACATTTTCGAAAGTCACCTACTGCTTCAGCCGGCCTTGCCGGCTTTCAGCGTCGTTTGCATCTTCCGGCTCACAGACTGGTGTGTGATGTCCCCACGCGTTGGAATTCAACTCTGCACATGTTGATCAGGATATGTGAGCAGAAGAGGGCAGTTGTTGAGTACCTGCATCACCTAAGCCGTCGGGAAATGGGTCAAACTCCACACATAACACCTGAGGAGTGGAGATGGATGTCCGACCTATGTACCATCCTCCAAAACTTTGAGGACTCCACCAAGATGGTGAGCGGCGATGACGCCATTATTAGCGTCACCATACCGCTTCTCTGCCTTCTAAAACGGTCTCTGCTCAAAACCAAACATGATGCATTGCAGGCGGAACACGATGAGTTGGAGCAAGAAACAGTAGTGGGTGTGGGTGATAACACACAGTCCAGCCTCGTCTCATCACAACGTGCAGTGGAGGACTATGATGAGGAGGAGGATGAAGACATGGAGCAACTCTCCGGCCAAATTGAGGATATGACATGCATACCAATCATATGCTCAGTTCAGCGTGGCTGGCCAGAGGACAGGGTAGATGATGAGGAGGAGGAGGAGGAGGAGGAGGAGGAGAAGGAGGAGGACAGCATGTTCAGTCATCGTGTTGGTCTGGATACTGAAGTGATGGCTGTTAAGAGTCTGGCGCACATGGATGACTTTATGGTAAGCTGCCTGTCTCGTGACCCTCGCGTTAAGAACATCTTGGCCGACAATCATTACTGGTTGGTAACACTGTTAGACCCACGCTACAAGGAGAACTTTATGTCTCTTATTCCCGAGGCGGAGAGGTCAGCCAAAATGCAGCAGTTCCGGAAGGCCATAGTCACGGAAGTAGGCAAAGCATTCCCTTCACAAAACGCTAGCGTCATAATTGTAACACTATTAGTTAAAAGAAAGGGATAAAATGTAAAAAAAAACAAAATAAGGCATGACTTTTTTTTAACATCAAATTTTTTTTTTTTAGATTTAACCAAAGAATGTGCACATTTGTTATAATAAACAAGTGAAAAATGTTGAAAATCAGTCATCCAAAGGTGTGTGAAAAAAATATATATATATGGTACCAATAAAAATGTCACTTTGTCCTGCAAAGAATGCAGCCCCCCAAATTATTTTTTTCCTCTGTGCGGCCCATACACCCAGCCGAGTTTGAGACCCCCTGCCTTACACTATATAGATATCATGTTCATTCCCCATCTATCTTGCTCAGGAGAGCATCTCCCTCCCCCGGCACCAAGAGCAGCTCATATTGAATTGTTACATTGACTAGTAACACTGCACACAGAAATGCACCTTAATATTCCACTGTTAACCCTTTCCTCCCAGCAGTAACACACAACTCCTCACCTTGATATCATGGTGATTTATGGTCAGAATGACTTCAATGCGATCAGTGATTTCTATTCTAGCTCTGCTCACATAGATTTTATATCCACACTCAACTATAGGCCGTTCTTCATATTTTGGGGGCTTTTAGTCAGATATACTAGTTTGTGCCTGTATAGTATTGGTGTAGATGGGAGTGTAGGGCATGGGTTACATGGCACTGTGGTGGGATACTGATGGGAGGTATTGGTGCTGTGTTTGATGCTTCTACTGGGTATTTTCCTACAAATACTGGAACAGCTCACTGCTTAGAATGATCCTTCCCAGCTCTATAATATATTATATATACCCCACAATGCAGGCTCACACACACATTTGTCTCAAGTGTGTTGTAGGGACACAGATACAGTCTTGGTCATGTGACTAAAGGCTACTTTACACACTGCGATATCGGTCCCGATATCGCTAGTGTGGGTACCCGCCCCATCTGTTGCGCGACACGGGTAAATCGCTGCCCATGCCGCACAACACCGACCAGACCCGTCACACATACTTACCTGACCGGCGACGTCGCTGTGACCGGCGAACCGCCTCCTTTCTAAGGGGGCGGTCCGTGCGGCGTCACAGCGACGTCACTGAGCGACCGCCCAATAGCAGCGGAGGGGCGGAGATGAGTGGCCGGAACATCCCGCCCACCTCCTTCCTTCCTCATAGCGGCTGGGAGGCAGGTAAGGAGAGGTTCCTCGTTTCTGCGGTGTCACACGGAGTGATGTGTGCTGCCGCAGGAGCGACGAACTACATCGTTACTGCTGCAGTAACGATAATCGAGAATGGAGACCCATGTCACCGATGAGCGATTTTGCACGTTTTTGCAACGATGCAAAATCGCTCATCGGTGTCACACGCAGCAACATCGCTAATGCGGCCGGATGTGCGTCACAAATTCCGTGACCCCAACGACTCCGCATTAGCGATGTCGCAGCGTGTAAAGCCCCCTTTAGTGGGAGTGGTGTACAGGGTCTTAGCAGTAAAGAGTATTCCATATTTCTGCCAGATACCCACAGAGATATTGAAATCTGAAAAAAGAGACTTCTGCTCATTGAAGGTAAGAACTGCTCACATAGCGTTCAACTCCACAGCAAACGAGTGCTCTAGCACTGGCATCTCAGCAGGGATATTCCCCTACTACACATGTGTGTCTGGGTCGCTGTGACAGTTTACAGGACATAACTCAAGGCACCTAGATAGAAGGCAGAGGTACTGGGATTGGTTGGTTTTTGGTGACGGAGGTGCAGGGGCTGGCGCCCATGTGCAGTGCTGGCTAAGGTATATTGATGATATTTTGATTTTTTGGCAGGGCACTGTGGAGCAGCTCGAGACATTTATGGAGGAACTTAATAACAACACCTTTAACATCAGATTGACGCATAAGCATAGCAGCAGTTGCGTTGACTTCCTGGATATTAAAATTTCATTCGGTTCTGAGCGAATTGTTCAGACCGACGTCCATAGGAAGGAAACATCAGTCAACGCACTGCTGCATGCTTCTTCTGCTCATACCCCCTCCACCATCCGGGCCGTACCGACTGGCCAGTTCCTCAGGATGAAGCAAATTTGTTCGTCAGACACTGCTTTTGAACAACAGTCTGCCGACCTCCAGCGCCATAGGGGTGGCAAAGGCGGTCTTCCCCCGGTCTGCCTCAGCAACGGACACTAGCCAATAGTGACTAGTGAGATCAAGGGTAGAAAAATAATTTGCAGTTCTCAATGCAGCTAGCGATTCCTCAATACGGGGGAGTGGTGCTGTCCTTCTTCTTTAACAGGACCAACGGAGCTGCCCAAAGGCTACAACTGTCACGGATAACCCCAGCCGCCTTCATGTTGCTCAACATGTCCTTGGTACACTGGTAATGTGAAGGTGGTATTGGCTTATAGCTCTCTTTGATGGGTGGGTGTGCACCTGTGGGGATGTAGTGTTGGACCCCTTTTATTCCCCCAAAATCTAGCGGATGTTTGCTGAAGACTTGCTCGCTCGTATTCTTGCACTACCCTGTGGACCCGCTTCTTGTGATGTGAAGGTGTGGAGTCAGTGCCTACGTGTAATTCCTTACACCACTCCTCTGGCTGACTTGGTGAGCAGTCACTGACTGGGTGGGGTGCAGTAATAGTGGATGCTGCTACTTGGATAGCATGTGTATCTACTGTGAACAGCTTATCAATGGTGGCAAGTCGGGGCAGCTTAACCTCCTGCTCTCCGCAGTTTAACACTCTCACGGGCACTCTTCCCTTCCGCACTAATGAATAAAACTATGATGTAAATATCATATAGATACCCCACAATTGTAAATAAAGGTAGGTTATGGGAAAAGGGGGAACAGGGAAAGAGGAAAATAGTGTAATAAAGTATACCTTCTGGGGGTGAGAGGAAATGGCAGCACAGCCAGTGGAGGTGAAGCAAAAGGAAGCCTGCAACTAAAGAGTTGAGAGCGTTATCACATGGTGACTGAGCCTGATTGTAAAGGGAGCATAGAGTGGAGCATACTCTGGGCACGTTAGAACCCAAGTTCTTAAACCATGAATATGGACCCCTTTTATTCTCCCAAAGTCTAGCGGATGTTTGCTGAAGACTTGCTCGTATTCTTGCACTACCCTGTGGACCCGCTTCTTGTGATGTGAAGGTGTGGAGTCAGTGCCTACGTGTAATTCCTTACACCACTCCTCTGGTTGACTTGGTGAGCTGTCACTGAATGGGTGTGGTGAAGTAACGGTGGATGCTGTGGCTTGGATATCATATTAAATATAGGGACCCCCATACAGTAGTATGAGAAATTTTTTTGTATTCAATGATCGGTATTACCTTCAGGGGCGCGGCACGTGGACGTGCGTTCCATTAGCCTCACTGCATTCCACTCCCATACAGGAAGTGGGCGCAGCTATTACTACGGTCGCACATAAAAGAACCCACAGCCACCACTGCACACAGCTGACTCCACCACTGGAAACCCACTTCTACACCAACGCAGGTAAGACAGGATCGGCACCTCTATGCTCCCGTTACAATCAGGCTCAGTCACCATGTGATAATGCTCTCAACAATTTAGTTGCAGGCTTCCCCTTGCTTCACCTCCACTGGCTGTGCTGCCATTTCCTCTCCCCCCTGGAAGGTATACTTTATTACACTATTTTCCTGTTTCCCTCTTCTCCCTTTTCCCATAACCTACCTTTATCTGCATTTGTGGGGTATCTATATACTATTTATATCACAGTTTTATTCATTAATACGGAAGGGAAGAGTGCGCGTGAGAGTGTTGAACTGCGGAGAGCAAGAGGTTAAGCTGCCCCGATTTGCCACCATTGATAAGCTGTTCACAGTAGATACACATGCTATCCAAGCAGCAGCAGCATCCACCATTACTGCACCCCACCCAGTCAGTGACAGCTCACCAAGTCAGCCAGAGGAGTGGTGTCAGGAATTACACGTAGGCACTGACTACACACCTTCACATCACAAGAAGGGGGTGCAAGTGTGACGCCCTGGACTAGCCAGTTAGTCACAGACATAACACACACACACACCCCCTTTCCCGGATAGTTACACTAGTCAGACACAAAACCGTTGTTGCCTCCCTCCAGGGGCTGATGTCCACACCAGGTGGGGCGGTGCCAGGCGGTTGGCCCCACCCACCAAGGAGTTCACAGGCCTGGAGGTGGGAAAACCAGTTAGTTAGTTGAAGTTCAGTTAAGAGTTGAACCGTGGAGGTAGTGAGTTCAGGGAACAGCCCAGTTTTGGGTAGGAGTGCAAAACTGCTAGTGTCTGGGTCAGATCCCAGGCACTATGGGGAGATAAGGTATGCACACCAGTGACTATGTAAGGGGAATACATGAAATAGCAGAAACTGCTGTGTGAATACTGACTTGAAAAATTCAATAGCTATATGCAAGAGTGAATATGTGAAAAATGGAATCTGCATTACTGCCATGAACATATGAATCAAGAGAAATTTAGCTACTGAATTGATCAATGCAATAGAGCCCCAACACTACGCCAAAGTATTTCTCTACGTTGGGGTCCCTAGCTTGTGTGTGTCCTCTCATGCAGTTAAAAAACCTACCGTGTATGGGAAGCTGAGACCCAGGCTATTTATGCGTATGATATGGATTGGCAATAGGTGTGGTTGGGGAGGGTTCACAAACGAAAAAATACTAACAAATAGGAATAACGTTTGGAACACCATTCTAAGTCCGAACTGGGTGCAAAAACCTAAAAAAACATCACTATGGGGAGATAAGGTATGCACACCAGTGACTATGTAAGGGGAATACATGAAATAGCAGAAACTGCTGTGTGAATACTGACTTGAAAAATCCAATAGCATTAATTCACATAATCCTAGTGACTGCGCACACAACATGGCCAAACGAAAACAAAAGACAGTACCTGGCCATTCAATCAAATGGAAACTCATAGGCAACACAGTCCATTAGACTAGGCAATTACATGCAGCCAAACAAAGTTCATGGGCCTTGCCTCAGAGTCGAACCCACAACCTCTTGGAGAACAAGCAAAGAGCCTACCACTAAACCAACTCAGTGAAGTTGGAAACCGACTCTACATTAATTAACATAATCCTAGTGACTGCGCACACAACATGGCCAAACAAAAGCAAAAGACAGTACCTAGCCTATCAATCCAATAGAAACTCATAGGTAACACAGTACATTGGACTAGGCAATTACATGCAGCCATACAAAGCCCATGGGTCTTGCCCCAGAGTCGAACCCAAAAACTCTCGTAGCCAGGGCAAAGAGCCTACCACTACACCAACACAGAGAAGTAGGTGAATGACTCTAC